>NC_089532.1:9244170-9546947 GCF_963924715.1 Thunnus thynnus
CTTTATAAAGCAATGGAGGGCTTCATGAAGAGTTGGGTGCTTCTCTTCTTCTGAAATAACTCTTCAGCATCTATGTTTATGAGTGCCCTTCATTTCGAATGCAGATGTTTCTCTTCTTGAGAACACACATATCTGATTACTCAGGTTGGTTTCCTATTTCCTCGAAGTGTGTCTGGCGAGCATTGTTTGAAACAATCCAATAGCAGCAACAACAATGTTCAAATATATATGACTTAAATTAGTTTCTCCTGGAAGTAATTTATATGCTCTTGTTGTAATGAGCCATTAATTGAAATACAGGCTTCTCTGCTCGTGCTATCAGTGACCATGCCATAAGGTCAACTTTTATTTTACATTCATTCTACTTTTGCAGTATAATTTCTGGTGTTCATAATAGCAAAGTATGCAAAAAGTGTAGGAAAGTAACTTAAGTATATTTACTTCGATTTAGTTGAGTATTTTTAAGTGTTGCTTCTTTTCTAATGAACATTTCAGAGACAGAATTTGTACTTTTTACTCCACTACATTTATTTATAGTTACGTTGCAGAATAAGATTTTGAAAACGTATGATGCCAAATCTGATTGTCATACATTGTACTTTAAACAGTATGTAAAATAGGGCTGCAACATTGATTGTTTGAGCGACTCACAGAACCAAAAGATCATGTAAGACAAAGAAAAACAGCAAATTCTCTCATTTGAGAAGCTGTGACTAGGAAATGTTTGACATATTTGCTTGAAATACAACTTAAACAATGAATTGATTATTAAAATAGCTGCAGATTAACTTTCTTTTGATCAATTAACTGACTAATTGTTTCAGCTTCAATATAAAACAAATCAAATTAACTCCATCTCAAGCATATTACAATTATTACTGATGCATTAACTTTGAAGTTAATGCATCAGTATTAAGAAATTACTATTAGTACATAATAATACAGACAGGGGCCATTCTGCACTATTTATACTTTTGATACTTTAAGTATATATTATACCTAACTGGCACAAATAGAAAACAATTCATAGACTCCAAATTGTACAGAATGTAGCAGCCAGACTACCGACAAAAACCAACAAAAGAGATCATATTATTCCCATCTTAATGTCTCTACATTAGCTACTATCTCTGAATGACTTGTTCCTTACCAACCGGTGTGCAGTTTAAGGTCCCCAGACAAGAACTTGTTATTGGCAGTTCTCATGTCTATGTCAAGGTACAAGACTAGAGGGGACAGAGCTTCTTGCTGTTAAGGAACTTAACAATGGAACAAGTTGCCTTACGAGCCCAGACTTGCAAAATCAGTATATCCTTTTAAATTGCTTCTGCAAAATAACACATTTATCTCAAAAGGCTTTTGAATAACCTCTTTCTTTTTTTTTATATTGCTTCTGACAATGTAATTTTAGTGTATTCCCTTATTCAATTTGGGTAAATCACTTGTCTGCATGTGTGTATTTATATGTTTTTCCATTTTTTCCCCCTTGTAAAGCACTTTGTAATCTCTGGTTTTGATAACTGCTATTTAAATAAACCTTATTATCATTATAATATGCTAATAATGACTTGTTTGGATGTTTTCATGCAGGATTTAAACTTGTAACACAGCATTTGTACACTTTTATTACCACTACTACATAAGTGGAAGACCTGACTGCTTGCTCCTCCATTACAGTTAAAAAAATAACATAATAATAAAAATATGTTGAGTGCATTACTGAGTAACAGTAGCACAGCAGTGGCTACATAAGAGGTGCAAGGCAAAACATCCAGACAGTACTCTGTAATTTGTAAACCATATGATGACAATGGAGGTCAGTCAAGACACAAGAAGCCATTACTTTCCCTTCACTGCCTTCACTTTCTCTGCTAATAATGTTTGCCTAAACTGGATTGAGGGAAATGAGGTGGAAAACTCAGAGCGTGTGTGTGTGTGTGTGTGTGTGTGTGTTTGGGATCTATTTCGGTATGGTGGGTGGGTTTGGTGTGAGGGGGGGGGGGGGGGACAATTGATTCCTGTTGTCAAGGAGTAGCGACAATGTTTCATCTTAAGATGTCATCTCTCTCTATCTTTCTCTCTCTTTCTCACCCACCCACCCACACACACACACACCCACACACACACACACACACACACACACAAGCCTGTTGATGTCACAGGCAGCAGCAGTAATCCCTGTGCTAGGCCGCCCAGATCATTATAGACTCTGATCTGCAGTCCCTGAAAGAGGGAATTAGCTGGGAACACAATCCCAGCGACCTCTGTGACACAGGGACAAAGCCTCAGCTGCTGGGGGTCCACATCTCTAAACCAGCCCATATGGCTCAGACAAAACTGTTACAATGGCTGCTACAATGGAAACACGGTGGGGAGGGTCTGCCGGCCTGCCTCTGTGTGTGAGTGTCCCCGCAAGATCTGACAGTTTGTCTGTGTTTGTACACTAATATGTTGATCTCGAGTTGTGGATTGTCAAATGGGCAGCACGAGGAGTAGGACTTCTCTTTTAAGTAGTCCAAAAGTCTTTTTTAAGAGTCTCTTGTAAAAATATTTTTGATAATTTTCAGTGAAGCGTTATGTAAAGACGTCCGGTTTCTGCCATGCTCCGTCATGCATCAGACCATGAGTTGAGGATGTGTGTGTGTGTGTGTGTGTGTGTGCTCCTCCTATACACCCTCAGCCTGTTTCCTATATGTAAGTCTTTCCTCTGCCCTTTCCCTGTGAGCTGATGGGTTTCCTAAGAGCCCCCCTGGTGTGTTCATGCTGAGCAGCTTTTTGTGTTTGTGAGAGATTGGAAAAGGCCCCCTGCTTTTAGAATACACACAAGAGCTCTCTCACTCAGTCCGTCTGGCTCTCACACACACTCACACACGCACACAGTTTTTTTTTTCCATATTTGTACGTGCACACAAACTTTCACTTCAATTCAATACAATTTTATTAATATCTGTAAGGGTAGTTGTAGACCCTTTATGCTCAAAACTTTACTTCATCAAGAAGATATGGAAATCTGCATTAGCCCGAATCGACACATGTTCATTAAACACCATATTATTATATTTCCATTACTCAGAAGTCATGTTACACCAATCAGTTATCCGTAAGTGTCTCAATTTTGTGATAGATTCCAAATCAAAGAAGCTACATTTATTTTTGGGATGTCCAATGTCTGTAAAATAATTATACTTCTCTACATACAACTGATGATGGAAACAATGCTAATGCATTCTCAAAGAGTGGAAAACAAACACAAATTGATTTTCATCACACATTTGGAAAACCTCGTCTGACTGCGGGTTGACTTGTGGCTTTTCGATACTATCTTTGGATTCAGTAGCGTTGTAGAGATTAACTTGTTTTGTCTTGACATTTGTATAATTCCTGGTCATATTATTTTAAAATCACCTGCCTTAAAAGTGATCAGTGGAAGTTAATGTTACTCAGGAAATGTACCATGAAGACTAATTACAAACCACAATGCAAGAATATGTACTACAACCATATGTGCAAATCTCTCTCTCTCTCTGTCTCTATATCTCTCTATCAATGGTCATATAGAACAAACATGACTGGACAAAAGAGGATTTGGCAATGAGTAAAGATTAAATATAAGAACATTTTGCAGTGCCTTGATTGCTGATAATAATGTACAAATGTATCATGTCAATCTTGTGGAAATACTTAGTCCATCATGGATAAGAAGTCAGTGATGTGGTGCTCATAAAAAAATATCACATTTGTAACAGGACCCAGATGCTGTACAGTCGGATAGCCAGCATGGAAACATAGTGAGTGTTGCCTAAAGAAAATCCACATCATGCACAATTCCTGCTCTGCTAACTGATAGGTGTTTTACAGAATTCACAAACTGTCAGATGTCTATACACCAAACACCTAGAGAGACAAATAGAGCTGGCAGATGTGAAGATAAAAGTCCACAAGAAAAAAACTGCAGGATATAGACCTTTAACATGGAAATCAAACAAAAAACACTGAGGAAACTGGACCCGGAAATCCTGAAACTAGAAAGGGAAGTGATTTCAATGCGCACTGTAAGTATGACTGTAGCACAATGTATTAATCATTGTTGTTCTCTCTCCCAAGCTCCAAGCTGACAAGTGATGACTGCAAAATAAAAAGGTCAAAACACATTTGTGGTGTCCTCCCAGTTTCATGAATGTACAGTACACTATATAGTAAGATTATACAATTATGAAACCTAACAACAAACTGAGTGTCACCAATTCCAAATAAAATATATGTGCACAGGGAAGAGTGACATACACTATCCTTTACTAGTAAGGGATAGGCCTCATCAGCATTTCTACATAATATATAATAATATATGCATTCATCAAACCTCTGACAGCAATATGAACAGTAGGCCTAACAGTAATAATGACTATCACATGAATAATTATAAAAATGATAATGGTTACAATTAAAATAACAGTGGACCTACATAACTGAATGGCAATGTATCTGTGGTATTTTAAAGCAAGCTAATAAAAATGAAGCAAAATATATACAGAAGAACATAGAATAACTGTAAAAAACATTTATTTCCGATTGGGAGTGACAGCTGACTGGTCAGATAGCACCAGGATTAATCAAGCCTGGCGGTTAGCCTGGTCTGGAGCAGGCTAGCTGCACAGAATAAATCTCCATGGTAACTTACGTGCCTCTGCTTTCGTGCAACCGAGTCACGGCTAAATTCAGCCAGGATAACTGAAAAATCCTGGCTTAATCCCTTTTCTAGGTATTGTGCAACAGCCCCCTGTTTACCCGCATTAAAACACACTTTGTTTGTATGAAAACAAATATTTCATGAGTTAGCAGATTTCTTTTGGGTGTATTGTAGTTATTAGATAAGGTGTTAGGTAAGGTGTTGCATATGTCTTTTTATGTGAAATCTCTGGAGGACTAGTTGTCCTCTTTGTGTTGTCTGGAGTATTAGTGGAGGCATAGTAAATGATAATGGGCTCTTATAATCTTGCAATGATGGACAGTAGTTGTGGAAGCTGTCAAAATGATGAGGCTTGCTTTCTTTTTTTATTGTTTTGTGCGCACTCTCATCTATTCACACTTCCACAAAGGCAACAGTGTTGGGAGATCTCGATGATTTTCACTTATTTTAATCTATTCAGGAATTTAAGAGTGAATTCATTTCATATTTGCATGAAGTAGCCTGACATTCGTTACTTCCAACCTTATCTAGCAGGTCTAATAACCAGGAAAGCCTATAATAATAGTGCACCACATGCTGTATTATGATTTCTTTTAACAATTAATGTAATTCACTGACAAAAAAGTGCCGAGTACTCAGTGCTGCTAAATGGTTATAAGGCTCCTGTTTTAACCTATCAGGCCGACTTATTTCTCTAATGGTCCTTGCTGATGTGAAGTGGGTTAGAGAGCAGGCTACGTTTCACTCAAATGGCACCCTTCATCAGATATTTAAAACACTGCCAGCGATTACACAAAGACTTATTGAGCTGCTTTTTAAGGTGAAAATATGAACCCTGATCTGCGATGAGCCTCCACAAGACTTCCTTTCCAGGCATGTGTCCTTTTTTCACCAGTATTAACGTTTGGCATGATCCTCGTCAAGTCAATATTGTTACAGCAGAGGTGCATTTTCTCCGGGGCCATATTCTCTCTTTCTCTTTTCTCTCCACTCTCTTCTCCACTCTTCACCCTCTCCAATTAGGGGAGCTCCAGCTGTGCACCAGTCAGGATCAGAGGGTCCTTCTATTAGCCAAATCCATTTGTGTAGCGATTGAATCACTCCCCAATCTTCTCTTTCGGTCCCCCCCAGCCCCCACAACCCCAAATACACAAACAAATCCATACACCCCCCCCCCTCAACACACAAACGTCAGCCTCTCTGACAGCTCCACAAATCCCAACTCTGAAGAAATAGAAATATAACATAAATATATCCAAATCAACTGTGGGGAATGCCTCTAAAAAAAACATTTTTATTCAATTTAAGTTGTCTAATGCTGATTGATGGTGCTATTTCTGCAAATACAATAAGTGCTGAATTTCTTGGTGATGCTTTATTCTATGGCTCCATAATTTCCATATAATTTCCTAAGAGGATTCAGAATGGAGATAATTTGGTACTTATAGGGGGAAAGGAAGTGCCTTAAATGAAAAACTCATTCATTGTTAATTTATTGTTAGAAATGTTACTCTCCATATATGTGGAGTTGGATGCTTGCCTGTAGACACATTTCTATTTTAATTTAGTTTAGTTTAGTTTTATTTCTGCCAAACTTCTGACCCCTATATCTTACAAAACATGCATCTTCCAATAATATGTGCACAAAAGCTTGTTGAAAAAGGAAAATATAAAGTTTTTTTGTTTCTTTCTCCGTGTAACTGGCTAGTTTATACACTCACCGAGCACTTTATTAGGAACACTTGTGCAACTTAATGCAATACAACAGCTCTGCAACAAATTCTACTTTTATGAAGCTTATACATTTTCAGTTTTTGTTGACATTGTCAGAAAGGTGATAATTCTACTTTATGTTTATCATTGACGTTGTAGTGGGTGGTGGTGTACTGGAGTGCATTATATTGAGTTATAAGGGTTCCTAATATTTTGTCCACCCCATTAACATGCATGAATGGGGCAAAATATTAGGAATATATGATATTCGGTATATAATATCCTAATAAAGTGCTTGATGAGGGTATGTTTCACATGTGAACAGCAAACTCAGTCTTTATGCATCATCCATACCAACAAAATCACTGTTTTTTATTTAATCTTACCGGACAAAGTGTGCAGCTCCCAGTAAAAAGGACAGTACAAAACAAAATAGAATTAATTTTCTGTATCATTCAGACAGCACACTGAATAAATCTGCTTTTCTTCTTCTAGATTAACAAACCATCCAGTTTCATCAGTAAGTTGTAAAATAGCAGATCTCAGCTTGGCATATAGAGATCTTTTGCTTTTCAGACACACAACATAATTCTCAGTATATGTTCAAATGACCTGCTCTGCACTGACCAAAAGATCCAGATTTGAATAATTAGAAGTGTACCAATTAATATTATAGTGTAATATCCAGACAGATTACTAGGAACTTGTTATGCACTTGTAAAACAAAGCATTTGTATATATAGCACTAAGAAAAATTAATTGGTTATTGGAGTTACAATGAGCTGAAAACAAGAATGTTAGGACAGAATTGATGCAGCCAGAGGAAAAAAAAAAGTCTGGATTGTTTCCTTCTCTTTAGTTTAGCTGTACTCAAACAAACTTATTCTTAAACTGAACCCCTGCTGAATTATCCCCTGGCCTTGAGAGATTCTCCCATTTATTCCAGAAGGTGGCACAATTGTGTAGGAGCTGGTCACAGGCCAGGGATTCATCACAGTAGCATTGATGCAATATAAAACAACCTGTTACCAAGGTCTTGTTCCTTAGACAGTTATAGAAAACAGTATCTCCATCTTTGTTCACTGTATGTTAAGAGACCTCTTGACCCTTTGCCCTGAAGACAGTGTTAACAAGTTGCCAAAATGTCACGGTCTTTCTCTTTAGAGGGAAAAAAAAAAAATATTGGGTGAAAAGAAAGTCTCACATGAAGTGTATGTGGCCCTCTGCACAGAGTCATATAATTCAAACTCACCCAAGGGCAAGTCTTTTGTAAATACTCTCCTTAATCAAGTGTACTTTTCTGTCTTCTTTTATTCAAATTCTCACCCCTTATTCTGTCTCTGTCCTACACACACTTGCTTTTTCTTTCTTTCTCTCCGTCCTTCTTGGCACTCTTGAGTAACAGCACCTGGTCCTGGTCACATCAGCCCCTATAAAAAAAAAAAAAAACCTTCAGAGTGGTACTGTGCTGAATGTTAGAAATGATTCCTCAACAACTTTAATGGCTGTCAATTTTAGCAGCAGGATTAAAGCACCACAAGAGACAACTACAATCAAAGTCAGTCTTTCCAGGACTACTACAGCCGCATTATATCTGTGGGATATACTACTCATTATCTAAATGATTCAAGAATCTGACCGTATAAACTCACATTATACACACTCGGTGGGATCAATTAGACTTCTAAATCCTCTTTTAAATCCAGCTTTACTTTCTTACTTGAAGATATCAGCTAAAAAAGAGATTGTATTGTTGACATTCTATTAAAAACAGGCTTTAAATTAAAGTTCAGCTGGTCATGTGTCCTTTAGATGTGCAGATTATTTATTACCTACACTGAGAAGTTTATGTTTTTGGTTTGTTCGTGCGTCTTTTTGAAAGTTAGAGGTATGTCTCAAGCAACTTTTTAAATGACAGCTTTCAATGAAACTTGGTGGAAAGTTAGGACACACACAAAAGAATAGGTGATTCATTTTTAGTGCCGATCCGAATCCAGGTGCAGATAATGAAATCAATTCCTAACCTCGAGGTTTTTGGAATTTATTTTTTCATGAACTAATGCACTTACTTGAATGTAAAATCTGGCTATCATTTAAAACACTCAAATCAAAACATTTCCAAGAAACGATCGAGCGGCCTCGGCAAAGGTATGCAGCTGGAAATTTTTTAAAAGTGAAATGTTCGACACAGGTTTGCCAACCATGAAAGGGATAAGCCTATAAGACAACACAAAAAAACCAAAATGTCCCTACATTGGTATACTTGGAGGATGCTTTCACTCTTTTCAAAACACACTAGACAGAAACATTTGGAGGTTGAGGCATTAAATGTATTCATGTGGGAGCACACTTCCTGATCCTCATGACACTGATGTATTTTCCTGCCCGCTCGTCGGCCCACTCTGCCCTCCCCCCCACCCCTGAAGTTCAAGCCTGAGAGATGCCTCCGGTGCTCGTGATGACATGAGTTTAAGAAAAATAGCTGCGGCTAAAAGGCTTGGCAAGGTGTTCTGCATGGGCATCCGAATGTGTTTGTTTGAGGGGGCACACTTGACCTCCTCCCTCTCGAGGAGCGATGGAGGAGACAGTGGAGAGCTTCTCAAGGCTGTCAGTCAGACATTTTCCTCTCATGGCGCTGCTGCTGCTGCTGCTGCTGCTGCTGCACAGCTCGGCTCTCAGCTCCTCACGTATGTTTGAATAAATTGTCATGTTGACTTTTTGATTTTACACCTTTGTTTCAGTGCAGTGCTGCACCGGTGGCTGTTTGTGCTTACACAACATATTTCTCTGTGCTTTTGCTATTTCCCTTTTTGCTTTAAAGCACATGTAGGTCTTGTGAAATTAGGAGAAATGTGTAAAATGTGCACCAAAAACATGAGCACACAAACATAGAGAAGTATTCAAGATAGTGAACAGAACGTATGAATATTGAAACATATAAAAATAGTTTTTAACATGTAATTAATTTGATTTTTATGTTCCCTTTATTGTTGTTTCTTTATTGTTGTTTCTTTATTATTGTTTCTCATCCCCATTTTATTCGCTTTTGTAAGTATGTTCATGCGTCATACAGTATAAAACTGTACAATTATGAGATTAATAATTATCATTGGTAACATTAATGCACAAAGAACAGTACATTTCTTGAATGCAAACACTAAAAGATCACACAAAACATGAAAAATCAGTGGATTTTCTTGTTTCTTGGGGGGATTATGGGAGGTCACCATGGCCACAAAGACTCTTGTTCTTGTCAATGGAGGGCGATGTTATGTCCTTGCCCTTTGACCTTCCTCTGTAGTCACAGAAAGCTGGTTTCTGTGTGTCTGAAATGTACAATTTCAGCAAGACTAACAATAAGACAGACTGTAGATTGTCCACATGTACATAAACAAACCAAACATCCCATTTTTCAAGCCAAGATGTTGAACAAATATTTATATATAATGCCTCACATGCAGCTTGGAATCATATGTTTTCAGTGAGACGCGTGAAGACTTATTTATATTAAAACTTGCAGAATAAAACTATAATAAACTTGTAATTTTTTAATGAAACATTTGACCAAAATGTCAGATCAGTTCAAGGTCACATATCGTCTAAACACTGTGTCTTCCCTGTGCTGAAAACTATGCAGCCATCACAACCGCCACCATCACCATCTCACAACTTTGAATTACGCCTCTAACTTGGTTTTGTTTTCACCGTCTCCTCTCATCACTCTCAAGATGATAGTGCTGATTGTAATTTTGTATTTTCAAAGCTGGGGCGGGAAAGCGTGTGGGTGTTCAGGGGGTGTAGGTGTTTGCAGCGGAAAAAGACAATACAATTAAATGATTAATGCACAGCAGGGCCACTGACAATTAAAACTATTATAGAAATTAAAATGGCATTATGTCACAGTGGAAAGCTGATGATACCCGTGCCGTCTTTTTAAAAGCAATTTTCATAATTCCAATAATTGAAATTACGGCATATTCATTCATTTACTGGGTGAGGAGGGCTAAGAGCGGCTACTAATGAAATGCAATCATTAGCATCCAAACAAAGTAATTGGGTAGTCTTTTATCCTTGGAGATAGGTGATAAGGCACAATCACCCCCGTCACCCCCCTCCATCAAAATGCAAAAGCAAGTAATTAAAGCACAGACAAAGATGAGACCAACGCTGCTGCTGTGCTGTACACCTCTGAAAACAGCACTGATTGCCTTGATTAGAGACCTTACTGTACCCTCTGATTTTGTTTATGGATACTCTGACATTCTTGGGGAATAGAAGGGGTTGGGGATAGATGGGTGTTGGTTATGAATCAGTTTTGGAAATGGCGACAATATCTGGCAAGAAGGGAAATTCTTCTAAATTTATATATATATATATATGTGTATATATATATATACTCTGCAGTGTCACCTGTCCCCTTTCTGTCTGTGATGGAGCTTGAAATCACGACTAAATCCACATTTAGCTCAGTTAGATATTAACTCCTTGTACATACTTAAGTTAATGGAAAATAGTGCTGCTGTGTGTGACAATTACCAACCTGCTCCAGGGGAAAGTAGCAAGAAAAGGGAGGATGGGTGTAGGTGGAGAGGTGAGGCGCAGAAGAAGAGAGAGGTTGAAGTGAGAGGGCACATGAAGAGTCTTGAGAGAAAGAGCTCCTTCTCACTCGTCTCTCTAGTGGGGACACCATTGTCTCTGCTTTTTCTTGGCTACCTCCTCTGTGGCGTTCGGGGTGCTTCTTCCTGGTATGCCAGCTTTACCCCCTCCCTCTCCTCAAGACCGCCATCCTTGGAGAGCGTCATTAGGCCCTCCTGGAGGGGAGTCAAGAATATAATGCGAGAGGGGCCACCTTCTAAAAAAGAGCCCAGTGGAACCTTTTCTACTTGTGTCGTCCCCTCATTAACACCCTCCTCTGCTCTGCTCCTGCTTCAAACTTCAATCTCACCTCTTCCTCTGCTCATATGTTCATCTCTAACATGAGGTAGCTTGTGTATCTACCCCCCTGAGGGCCAGGGAGGGAGCCCATTTCTTGCTGGTGGGGCAGAGAGTTGACATAGCCTCCTCCCACCCCCTCCCCTCCTCCCTCACTCCTTACCTTCACCTGCTGTGAGATGGACTGATGAGAGGATAACAAAGGGACCTGGACTCCTCTTCTTATAGCCTTGGCCCTGAAGCCCACCATTCCATTTTGCAGCCTGTGAAAGTAGGGCTTTTCATCTCAAAAGATCAACACATTTCTCTCCTGCAGGCACCTACACCATTTCTCTCTCCCATTTTCTTTCTCCCCCCTCTTTCTATACACCTCTCTCTTTCTTACTCCTTGGCAAATGGGAAAACTGTCCTTGGTTGGATTCTGTTTTTCAAAGGAATCAATTCTCCTTTGTACACACTTGATCTGACCCTGTGACAGGCATTAAGTGTGTCTTCTGCCTGATACAGAGGGCTCGTGTTCTGTGTGCTGATGGACACAGCCCATTATCGCACAAGTGCAAGCGCGCACACACACTGTCACACACACACACAAAGTGCATTTGTTCACATGTCCATGCATACAGACACACACCGACACATGTACATACATTACTACACATTTGTATACAACTCACACGTACAAATGTATACGCAGACATGCAACCACACAGGTACATACTCACACAAACTTGGTCAGCGTGGCCTCAGAGCGGATGTGCAGAGAATAAAGACGAGAGGCTGTTTGTGATTGAGGTTTAAGACCATCACATATGTGCTGCTGAGCACAAACTAATGTCTCTGAAAGGAGCAGTGAGAGGGTTGAGGAGGTCACAGGAGAGAAACATCTCAAAACCAAGTTGTGAAGAGGGAGGAGAGAACGATGATTCAATGTTAGACATTAAACACAATTCACGCACCAGCTCAAAGCTGAAATCTTGTGGTCATTTAAGGGAAGCAACCAGAGCTGCAGGTAGATGTGCAGCACTTACTTACATGTCTTACTCGAGTGAGACTTGAATCATTAGATTGATAACTTCAGACTAGTCTTGCAACTCTATTAACTTTAACTTTAACACCGCTGACCGGTGACTTTACCTGAAATTGTTTGGAAAAGTTATTACACTCACCAGAGTGGAAAAATCTTAGCCGGGGGCTGAAGCGTATTTGGTGACAGAAAAGCAAATTACTGTACTGTACAGAAAAAGGTGGTTGTAGAAAACATGTCCGGTGACAAATCCAGTCAAGGTGGACATTTATCAAGAAACAACCGCCACCAAAAGAGCAACAAAAGGTTATTTCCTTCACATTCAATGACTACACTGTGATGAGACAAAAAAAAAAAGAACAAAACATAAGTGGAACACACAAAACATGAGTTTAAAATCACAGTGTAGATAAGATGAAATAAAAAACTTTTTCTGTTTTGTTTTGGAAACAGCTTACGTCTCACTTAATGTGCAATTGCACCACAGTTTTTAGTTTTTGTTGTAAACTGAAGTGTCTGACGAAGCCAACTATGTGGAATAAATGTGGAAAAGTTATAAAAACAAATAACAGTATATAAAGCATTCAATTTACAATAATTTGCTGGTGTTTACATGTTAAAATTTAGTGAAGAACAAATTGTGACTTGTTCAGGACTCAAATCTGTACTGTTGTCCAACTCAGTGAGCCTCACAGGTTGTCACATAAATTCCAAAAAATACACTTTTAGCTGCTAAAGTAATATATGGGATGTAACTGCCAGTACTTATAAATGTTGGTATTACTTGTTACTTATTACATGTTTTATTTACATATGTGTATATGAAAAAATATGTTTCAGAGTTAGTTATTCATGCAGTTTAGAATGAGTGAGAAATATCCAATAATGTCAACCAAAAGTTGTTCGCTTATGTTTTGTAATTTGAGGAATATTGTGTTATTTTGTGAAATGTTATTTAAAATACTGCCAGTTTACATCATTATTAAACAGCATTTGGATCAATTGTCAGTACTCTTCTAGAAACAGGCCACATTTTAGCAAGCTAATGTCAACTTTGTCAGTTGGTTCAAGCTACGCAGTAGCTTACATGTGACACTGGGGATGAAATATTTAATAATCTCTACTTACAGTAAGAAATTGTTATTGATGTGAATTGTGATTGCTTTTTAATGCTATGTGGCAGAGCCGGAGACTGTTTTTCACAGTGTGGATAGTAAAGTTTAACTAACTAACTGACTGACTGACTGACTCTCCCCTTAGTAAACGCTTATAACTAAATAGGCTAAGTTTGAGCTAATGAAGAGCTTCACCCGGCTGGTTGCACCAGCTCTTTGTAAGTTCAAACTTAAACTAGTTAAATGTTACTAAGTGGAAATTTACACATCACCAGTAGCACCACACAAACTAGTTCGTAGAGAGGAGTTGTTACTAAATATTCACATATGCTAACTGCCAGCTGTAACTTTAGTAACAACTCCTCTCTACGTAAGCTAGCTGAATGAACCAACTGACTGAACTAACGTTAGCTTGCTACTATATGACCTGTTTAGATTTAAGAGTAAAAGAGATAAAATGGACTATGATTGACACATCTAACCTGACCCTTTACATTACATTTCACAGAAAAAACACAGTATACCTCAAATTATAAAATGTTATGCCAATAATGTTAGGCAAAATGACCAAGTGACGTCAGTTAGGGTCACATAATCAGATAATTCCCCGTCACTGCAAACTGCATGAATATGAGCGCTGATTCTAAAACGCACATATTTCTCCAAGTATAAATAAAACTAAGTCATGTCAACATTCAGAACAGGGGTGGCCGTCGCATAGGCCACATTAGCGCCACCTAGAGCACCAAATGAGTGGGACATGTTGTTCCTACCAACAGGTATGCTTGCTTCTATGCAGCTTTTGGAAATAGGCACTTGTTCTCCTTTCTTAAAGTTTTTCCTCTTTTTTTTCCTCCATTTGACTTATATGGGTTTTCATCTGGTTTGATTTCCAAAGTCTTACTGGTAGGTCAGTTTTTCTGCCTGACCACCACCAAACGTCATGTCCTACCTCAGGCCATAGTGAAAAGCAGCAGCGTGCACAGCTCCAAATCTTAAACAAAGTATTGAGTGCATGGTTTTGGCAAGGATTAAAACAAACAAAACTCACAGATCTACAGTCTTCTTATTTATTTTGGACAAAAACACTCATTGAATTGCACCTTGACCCCCACTTGCCTTTTGTCCAGAGGACTGGGAGGACTTTGTCAGGGCTGGAGGCTTAATTGTTTCACTTCATTTTAGTGTGAGTTCATTTTTTAAGTTCTAGGACAGGAGGAACTATCATTGTACTATTTTGGGGCTCCAGTTTAAATCTATTGGGGCTCCATTCTTCTTACCAAGGGCACCAACACCTGATTCAGAAAGAGCTAAAACTATTTTGGAAGTTATGTTACAGTTCGTGATGCTACAGTGACTTCCTGTTTACATAGTTGGTTGCTTCTTACTGGACAGCGCTACAAGTGTTTCTTGGAAACCAATTTACACATTACTGAAGTGTTAATCAGGTAAGGCATTTAAGTTTTAATGGTGCAACCTGATTTAGTAAATTACTAGTTTGAAACTATTTAGCTGTTACTAAGAACTTTAGAAAGACTTTCAAACAAACTTAGTTATAGATTTACAATAAGCTAGTGCAACAAAGTCCAGCTGTCCACCAATTTACTATGGAGCAAAGGACCAAACTCCAATGCTCTGAGGAGATAAAGTTGTATAACAGTCAGCCTTAATGTGCATCACAAGTTTCCAATTTGTGGATTACAATTAACTTATATGGAAAGGAAACTGGCCCCTGTATGCTCTGATTTCAGTCCTCAGAAAAGAGCACATACATGATCTCCATCACTTGTTCCTGTCCTCATTCTCTGCTCTACCTGTCTCTCTCAATGCTCTTTAATTGTCTGTGATTTCTCCCTTGTTGGTGTGTCTCACAGCTGATACAAAAACTCACAGAGTCTTGAAAAGGCAAAAAATGAGAAAAGAGGCTGAGAAAAAGAGAGACGGAAGAATGCGTTTGATTAGCGCAAGTTTGCTGTTCATGGCAGACTGTCTGAGAGCAGCGGAGCCATTGTGTTCCTCGTGCATGTGTGAATGTTACAGCGAACAGAAAGGCTAAAAAAAGACAGACATGGGATACATGCACACTGACATTTCTTAATCAAATATGGCAATCAGGGGGCCAACCAACAGCATACCATTTGCAATCCCTTTTAATTCATAATCAAAAGCTGAGCAAATGAGGGAGAAATTGAGAAAGACTGAGGGGGGAGCAAGAGAGAGAAATGAGGGAGAAGGAAAGGGAGGGAGAGAGAGATGCAGGTCATTACATCTCTTTTTACTGGCCCGATGAGAGCAATGTAGAATTAATCAGAGGCCATTAGGCTGTATTTACTTACCACTGCAGGGGCTCGGATCTCTCTCTCTCTCTTTCTCTGGATACAAACCCTGATATGATCCTATTCTGCCCCGACCCTATAACAGAAGATGGAGCAGGGCTTAGAATAAGAGTATAACGAGAATGATCCTGCATACAAGTGTGTGCGTGTGAGCGTGCGTGTGAGCTTACTCCTGGACATTATGTTGCATCAGGTGGATGTTGTATGCACCGAGGACCCGACTGCTACAGAGAGAGGAGAGGACCTGGAGAGATGCTCTTAAATCAGAGTGTGTAATCCCCTGTGGGGTCAGCCTACAGCCTCTGATGTTGACTCACAACTCAGGCTATCACACATCTCTCTCTCCCTCTCTCTCCTAATGCACCGCTGCCATTACTCACCTGAGTCCTGCCGGTGCCAAAATCTCTATAATAATGGGCCTGGTTCCACAAAAGCATCTTGGCACTAAGTTGGTGCCATTTTAAGAAAATAGAGATAAGACCTCTCTAAAAGGGCATGCTTTATAAGTGGTTTATAAGTTGTAACTAATGGCTTTTTAATGGTAATAAATATTCTGTTAATGCTTTATAGATGAGTAATAATCCAAGATCAGCTGTTGCCATGTTTTGAGAAACCCTTACAGCTAGTGTACAGTCCTCCATAAACTGGTACGTCTTTTTATTTAGCTCTTTGAATTTAAATTAATTTATTAAAAACTAAAAAAAAGTACAGTAGGAATGCCAATGTGATGGATTATTATAAAGGAGGAACACTTTACTAACATTTGACGCTGTCCTAAGCTGAAAGATGAAAGCACCTTTGTTTGTTCAAATGCTCAAAATGACAGATATTTATGTTTTCCTCACAAATGACATTTTACAGCCATGCAAATAATGACTGTTCTCTCTCACAAACAAAGGTGGACGTAGCTTGATGTTGTTGTACCATTACACCCATAGGGTGAGGTCAGAGTGAATGCTTGGGAACACAAAGTGCCTAACTTTGACACCACAGGCTGTGGTTTACATCCCATTTCCTCCTAACAGGCAATATCGCTTTCAATAATGCCGAACTATAACCAAGTAGTTTTAGCTGCTTAAACATAATCAAACTCTAAACATAGAGGTGACCAATCCATCGCAAGGCAAAAAATAAAATATTGGACAATTAAGCATTTTCATGTCACAACCTTTATACTACATTGTAAATTTCTCAAAGAACTTCAGTATAAAGTCAAGAGGTTGTGATATGTAGCACAACAAGCTAGCGAAGCTCTGTAAACAGAACCGTGTTCCTGCACATGTGCAGTGGCGTCTGCCGTACACGGAACTACTCTCTGGAGACTCAAAATGTGATTGCTGTTATTAGTCTTTGAAACTATTTCTAAACAAACTAACATCACCATAATTTAAAGATTATTGTGTCACCCACTGCAGCTATGTGGCACATTGATGTGTTTTTGACACAGAGGAATGTGATATATCAGGCTTTGGATACACACACAATACAGATCTGAGTCTCATATGTTGTATTTTATATGTTCCTGATATGTAACTTCCTGCATTGACAGTGAATGCTGGCTTCAGACATTAATTGTAAGATATGTTATCGTTCAATGTGGACGTAGGTCTGAGGGATACTGGGCTGGGTCTGCAGTTATACAGATGGAAAACCTGTGACCCTTTAATATTGACCTGAACACTTTCTCACGAGCCATTGAGTCTGAAGTTATAAATGTTAACTAATCATCATCATCGATTCTTTCACATAATCAATGACATATATAGTCATAAATATGAGTGAGTTACTTATTAAAAGTCACAGGTTTTGTGCATATCTAATAAGATGGCGAGAGTCGTACATGTTAGTAAGTCATTAATAAACCTTTATAACTTCATACATTCATGTTGCAATTTTATTGCAGAAGAGACCTTCTATAAATGTTTGCTACTATTTATAAATGCAAAGCAGTTAGCTTAATATCAAGTGAGAAACCTATAATCCTTTCTATCAGATCTGCAGTTTTAAATATTAGTAAGTCATTAATAAAGGTCTCTTCTACTACAGTAATCTATCAAGTACGCAGTAACAAATATTAGTCACTACTGAAAGGTCACAGGTTTTGCACATTTAGTAAGCCATTAATAAACATTTACATTTATAACTCCATACTTCATAGGTAATTGTAGCTGTTAGTTGCAAACCTGAAGATCTGTTAAAAAATGAGAAACCTGTGGCCCTTTATGACTGGCCGACTCACTCTCTAATAAGTTGCAGTTGTAGCAAGTCATTAATAAAGTTTCTTTCAGTACAATAATCACTGGAGAATGCAGTTATCAATGTTATTAAGTCATTAATGAAAGGTCATGTAACAGGTTTCTTTCTTTATAATAAAACATAAGATTTGCACTTATACTTTAATACATTATTACCTTTTAATTTTAACCTAGTTATTTTCAAATAAGCCATCAAGTCTACAGTTAATAAAGGCTACATCAACTACAATCTATCCGGTGTGCAATCATAAATATTAGTAGGTGACTGATGAAAGTTGCTGGTTTCTTGTGTTTTCATAAGATAGATAAAAATAAATGTTAGTAGGTAATTCTTCCACTAAAAGCATAAATGAAGTTTGCAGTTATGAATGTTAATGAATGGTTTTTGGTCTACATGCTTTATGCAAGGGATTTTTTTGCAACCTGCCAACTAAAACGTGGTTGTTTCATGTCCATTATCAGGTATTACAGTTCTATAAAGACGTAATATATGAATTATTAACCATTCATAAGGTCATTAGTCATAACTGATAAACCCTTTATAAAGTGTGCCAAAGCAGAAAGCGGTACTGACTTTCTTTCTACTCATTTGTAAAACCATGCCTCGTGCACAGGGGTTTCTAGTTATTTTGACCTCCTAAAATTACAACTTCAGGGTCAGCTTTCAGTGACCATTGAGGTTAATTCTCCAGGTGAGACGGCACTTCAAAGCCCCCAGCAACTGGCTGACCACGCCATTACAGCACAAACCTCTTTAAACAACTGATAGTGAGACAAAGGAGGCTGCAGCATACTTTCTGTGGGCGATATGAACAAACAGTTAATGATGTTTACTTAAGATTACCGGAGCTCACCACCAAAGGAGTCTGTCTTGGAAAGAGAAAGAGCCAGCAGAAAAAGAGAAATAAGGGAAAGAACAAAAGGAAGGCAATTCAACACTTTAGTCATTTAGTCAACATTGTTGTTTGTCTGTTTGTTGGGTGTGCCGGAGCAGTGGAGGAATGCTGTGTTTAGAAGTGAATAATTTGCCCGGGACTTGAATGACACATATGGGTACAACTCTACCTGCACACAAAGGCAAGTTAAAAAGCATTTCATGAATAAAAGATAATTTAAGTAGAATGAAATTTCCTCAAACAGTATCACTCATCAGGGAATTCAATAAGTTGATTTGAAAATGAGGAATGCTTCTTCATGTAGAGTGGATCATGTTGATTGTGTTCAGTGAATTTTTGCTGTATGCTGTGAACAAATACAGGTAAGTCTTGGGCTGTGAGTGAGAAACACTGCCAGCTGAAAGGGGCAGGTGACTGTATATGCTGATTTCTGACAAAAAAAAAAAAAAAGAAAAGTTTTAATCACTGTTTTTATCACTTTGCCCTGGGCAGTTTTGTTTGTGCAGTGTTACCGCCTCAGTGTTTTCATTTCCCTTCAGCCATCTAACAGATGGGTCACCCAAATTACAGACAAAACACTTTTAATCTAGTCATGTAGATCATTTTAGTTATATGTACTTTATCTGTTTAAACACAACACTCACATATAGTAACCTGAGCTGATACTGCAAACTTGTTAGCAGTTAAGTTTCTTATTTACGCATCCAGCAGATATTGAGCTACATTCGCATTCTTCTGTCCACCCGACGAATCTAAGTCTAACAATTCACTCTTCTTTCAGCTCTGTTTTTCTCTCCACCAACTCTTGAGGGAAATATCTGGCTCTCTCACGGCTAAATGCTCCATTATGTCCACCAGCTAGTCGCTAACAGTGTCTGTCTGCTATTTGGTGCTGGGTAGGTGCTGGTGCTGGTGTTAGGAGGGTTTTAGAGCTTTTTTTTTTTTGCTGAAAAACAACACTGATGAGAGCCGTGAGAGTGAACCAAAACGGTTAAGTTGCGGGGCATAAATAAGCGTAATCCTTGGGGGCAATTGTGCCTGTCAAAGTATGCCCACTAAAAGTGTTTTTTTTTGCTACTGACAGACTCAGATTGTTATTATAAGTGTCTGACAATGAAAGTAAACACAGGAACTAGCCGCCTGTAGCAGCATTATGGCTAACAGCATAGGGAACTACATCTGGGGCAGTTTGCTGGCAGTTTGTTTACATGTACGAGGCTGACCTTCACCACAGTTAGACTGTAAGGAAACTAAAAAAAAAAAAACTAAGTGCAATGATGGACTATCCTGTGGACTATTATGAGGACAATCGTGAGTCATTACACTTTGACTTGCCAGACATATTTATTTGATCTGGAGTATATAGAGAGGAGATAAAACAAATGGAAGAAGAAAAATGAAGAATGGAGGCAGGAAGGCAACAAGACCGTCAAGAAAGTCAATACAGATAACAGTTACCTCAGAGAAACTGCTGGTGTTCCTGCAGTCACTGCTCTACTGACAAGTGAAGAGGAAAACTTTTTCTGCACATTGGGCCCTGTTGCTGCCAGATTTGGAAAATCTAGAAGTATCTATAGAGAGAGTATAATCCCAGCTGTGTAACTACTACAAGCGTTTATCAACATTGTCGTCCTGGAGACTGTTTCACCTCCACAGAATCAACTGGATGAAAAGAGCGAGGCCAGCTAGACCAAACGTTCAGCTCCACATGGTAAGAAAAATGTGATTTCAAGAGAAGTTACAGTATGTAAGTCTCTATTGTCCAGTGGCAGTCCTTGAAAACTGCACAGTATGGATCTGGTCATTTTATCCTTGCAATTTGGAAACTTGCAGGCATGAACCATTTTATTTCATGTACTAAGTTACTACTTCTCTAGCATGAACAGACGCTGAGCCTCAGACGTAAACAAACCGATGGGCTAACTGCCCCGGATGTAGACACTTACAATAACAATCTGAGCCTATTTGTGAAAATAAACAAGCACTTTTAGTGGACGTACTTTGATGGGTGCAATTGCCCCCAAGAATTACATTGCAGCGCATTTTGCAGCTGCCGGCTGAAGCGATCTCACTAAATACTGGACCAATTCCAAACATTTTTGTCCCCATTAGTCACTTAGACCTCAAATGACAGGAAAATAGGGTCCAGGTTGAAAAATACTAGAATTACACTTTAAAGGAAAAACAATATTTTATGCCACCTGCTTAATCTCATTGATATGAAGCATGTGCAGTATTGTAGCACTCCTCTCTTAAACCATATATGCTCAGGCAGGATATGTATATCTAATGGGTGGGGCTGTGTAAGTGAACTGAAGCTCCCACACCTTGAAATGCTAAAGTTTACCTTCTAACTCGTCTCCTTCCTCCCCTAACAAACAGACAGCCAGACGCCTGTCTCCGCCACACAGATACGACTGCAGCCGTACTGTAAAAGGCACCCCAACAACCGCAGCTGATTCCTCCCAGAACATGTAATTTTCTCATTTAGCTCACAAGCGTTCGGCCCGACACCAATTAGCACGGGGCCCTGACCTCAGATGTCTGTACCAGGAGACATGGTGGCGAACGACGCACCACGTGGCGCACCTCAATCAGCCGCTTGCACCCTCTTTTCTATTTTGCAGCCATCAAATCATCGCCATATACATAATTCATACATCTCAGATTTGGAGGTTTATTATAACCCCTCTCTAACTCTGAGAGTATGATTATATGTCAGCTTCAACTTTATAAAAACTGGAGGATGGGCTGTCTTTCCGTTCTGTCTACATTTTCAAGAACCCTTGATTTACATAGTGTCAGTGAGTGTTATTGTGACTGTTTACATTTTGAAATAAAGTCAAGCTTTATGAATATAATTTCTAAGTTACTGATAAATATCTTATGATGAAGTTATAACTCAGTACACTCCAGTAAGAATTTAAATCTCAAAAGTGATATTAAATCTTAATGTGCATGCTCCTCCTGTATGTACCTGCCTATATGCTGTGCAAAAATGTAGAAACCACCTATTTTTATTTTGCCTGGCAATGTTATGCAATACCAAATCTCACCATAGGGGGGTGGGGTCATACCAAAGTGCTAGTGCTGTCACCCATGCCCTCTCAAAATGAAAGAGCCATGATTGTCAATGAGGAGGGTGTGATGGGCTTTGGAGTAATCTAAATGTAATGGTAAGATAAGATGAAACTTTGATGACTGTGGGGAAATTGGAGTCAGGATAAGTGTCTTCTTACTCAGGTATATGATGGAGACTTGTGTCTTAGGAAAGAATAATGATAGTATGCAAAATTAACCTGTAACTCCCCCTGAAGATTATGGTTTCCCTACTTGGACAGTGCAGGTAGCTTACCTCATAGACTTTTAGACTCTTAATAATAAATCTGTAACGTAATTGTAGTGACACATGACATTAGTATGCACAATAGGTTACAATTAGATGAACTCTGGTTATCTTCATTAACCTCTTGTGCTCATCTTGTAGAAATTCACATTTAGTGGCCTCACATTATATTTGATTAGTTTCCTGATGCATTTCTTTAGATTTAATTTGATGATGTTTGCACTCGTGTCTACAGCCTCGTAATGTTTACGTGTGTACGTGTGTGACCGAGTGTTTACATATGTATATGTATGCATGCGCATGCAAGTGCACGTCTGTATGCGAGTCCATTTGCACGTGTGTGCGTGCACATGTGTAAGTGTGCAGCATGCACATGTCTCTCCTCCTTGACGTCGTCTCTGCACCCCACCAGGCAGCTCTTGGCCTCCTCCTTTCATTGCTAAGAAACCATCCATTCTGTGTGAGTAATCAGAGCTGTGCCTCCAGGAGCCCAGCCAAGCCTCTCATCCTTGGGCTGCTCAAGAGCTGCTTTAATTAACCATCATACCACAGATGGGATCGATTTTTCCCCCCACCCCCTCTTTCTTGCTCTTTCTCTATGCCTCCCTCTCTCTCTCCTTGCCTCTCTCTCTCCCTTCTATCTCTGCTGCTTCTTTCCTGCACCCTTCTCTCCCATACACAAGCCCCATAATTGCACTGGAACAGTGCCAGCCGCCAGTCGGGCCCCAGACTGCAGGCCTCTCTTCTCCCTCTGTTCTCCTCCTCAGCCCCTGGCCTCACCTGCTCAATACCTTATTAGTGTCAGGATCTGTAGAGAGCCATTGCGGATTAACTAAAGAGATGTGAGATTGATTTCTGCCCTTGCAGATAAAATTGAAGTTTTCTTCGTGTGTGTGTGTGTGTGTGTGTGTGTGTGTGTGTGCGCGCATGAGTGCATGTGTGTCAGCGAGGGACAGACAAGTGAGAAAGAAAGGAAGAAAAGTAGGAAAGATGTTTCAGAAAGAGAGAAAAGGACTGTCTGATTTTCAGTCTGCAACCATTCAGGAACATACTGTATGCATGTGCACATGCAAGTTGCGTGTGTTTGTGCATTACTATTCTCTAGTATGTATGAGGGTTTTTGAAATGAGGGTTTGCTAATTTGCTATTGGAAGACCCACTTGAGCCTCTGCCTCTCTCACAACAAATTAATCCTCCCCTTGCTTTACCTTCATTGGTTTTCATGTGGCGCTATGAAGGCACTAGACAGACCAATATCCCTCTGTGTTACACTATTCTAGAGAGAGGTCCTCCATCCATACACATGAACACACACACGCACACTCACACGCATAGATAGACTTATACGTGCACACCCACCTCCACCACTAATCTGAAAGTCCAATCTCAGATTCTAATCTGCCAAAGTAATAGTCACAAGAAATGACCTGTTCTGGAAAATATGTTCACGAAAATAGCCCCCTATTGATTATTCATGGCTCAGGCATGGCTATATGTGTGTCAACGAGGTCTCAGAGGCAGCCAGTTGGGTGAGAGATTAACATCTATTTCAGAGATAGGTGAATTTGTCGTGGAGGAGAGGTGGCGGTGTGTATGTGTGTGTGTGTGTGGGGTGGGGGGGGGGTTGCAGGAGGTTGGGGGCTGGAGCGAGGTGGAGGGTTGTCTCCTCAGGATTGTGCTGTAATCACAGGCCTCCGTCTGCATGGCACATCTCAAGAGTGGTGTCAGCTGGGCTCTCTTCTGTTTGCTAATAGCAGGGGGTCAGGCCTCTCTCACAAAGAGGTGCGTTTGATCCCCAGGTATGGGACACGGAGGGAAAGAGGTGACACTACTGAATACTAACAGGGCAAGCTACGTGGCTGCTTATCTTTCATCTGGTGTGTGTGTGTGTGTGTGTGTGTGTGCACGCGTTTGACATCCTAATGGTATTTGTGTTTTGTAGGCAAACAGCTTAGTGGATTTAAAGCTTGAAAAATGTGCTGTGGATTTATTTGTCTCAAGGTATAAAAAACAGAAGAGACTAAAACTAATGATACTATACTAAAACCTCTTAAAACCTCTTAAAACATGTCTAATACTGATACTAATAATTCTAATTAAGCAGGAGACAAAACAAAGACTGTTCTAACCAGTCTTGAGCAGGCAAAGAAACTTTTCGAACAAATACGCCCCGTTCTTTCCCTGCTGTTGTGTGATGGCAGGTGCATTGCCTTTGTGTGTTACAGCTGCTGATTTGTAGTGTCGTGTTTGTGCGTTTGTATAGCAGCCGTTGTGGTGGCGGTTGTGTAGCAGTTCATGGGTCCCAGGGCCCAGCTGCCAGAGTGAGGCAGAAGAGTCAGACATCATTGTGGTGTGATTTCCTCCTCTCCTTGCAGATGGAGTGTTTTTGTCAGAGCGAGGGCCACTGTGATTGCCTCTTCGCCACCGGTGTCAGCCCAGGATAATACTGCAGCCGTCCCCCCAGGAACAACACAGGATCAGCGCAATCCATTTTCTTTTTCTCTGCCAAAATGGAATAATTTCAAAGAGACAATCCCTGGTAGTCTCCAAAGCCCAGGAAAAATCAAAAGACAACCATTATGGCAAAAATTGTGAAAGAGGTGTTCCACCTTTCCACTTGGCTCCACCAAATACTATGCCCAGCTCTAACTAACAAGCACAGCCACAGATAGACAATGAAAGTGGATTGGAGAGCAAAGCTAGCAATCTCACAAAACAGAACACTAAAGCGACACATGAAAGATGCATGCACACAGAGTACAGATGGAGAACCAGCTAGTGTAGTCCCCAGTATGGTCCTCGTATTAGGCGCCAAACTCAGATCTTTACATTCAAAATATGGTGGTTTTTATCTATGAGGCCATACATCTGCAGCAATCTGAGTTCTATGGCAACCTGCCCTTTACAGTCCTAATGACACTTCAGCAAAGTGTGGTGGCTGAGAGAGGGCGGGAGCCGGGAGGCTTTCCCTCAGAAAGAGCTGAGAGCATCTCATTGGGAAAAGGGGCTAAGAGTGTTGCTGTGATGCCTGACTCCATATTCTTGGGTCATAGATATTCAAGGACCACACCTCCCTTTCCATTCTCTCTTCCTGTTGCCCTAACACATCAACATGAGTCCTATAGTCGGCCACCTGCAAATGAATATCCGTGCAGAGATAGAGATGTGCGATGGTACTTGAGCTCGATGATTTGATGTGTAGTAAAGATGGGCAAAGTCAGGAAGTCTTTCTTCTGTGCGCTAACGTGCAACAGAAATGATCAAAAGAAGCTTATCTACACTTACCTGCAATTTTATTTTTGGTACCTTTAAGAGAAATAACTCCTCACACATTTCTCAAGATCTTGGCGTGACAGATCAAAATGATGTTTGAAGCTCTGCTATGCACAGGTGCTTGATGGACAATATCGGAGTAGTAGTCTATTATTGTACAGTGTGAATGAATGAAGAGTGATTGAGTGCAGTACTCCACGCCACCTATATAAAGCAGAAGTATTGCAATGTGAGGGCCAGGGAGAGAGAGGGTGAGAGAGCTCTAGAGGCCTAAATGAGGTGAAGGGAAGTGGAAGTGTCCAGTAGGGGGTCTGCTGCTGTGGGAAGGGAGAGGGGGAGAGGGGAAAGGGAGGGGGAGAGGGGTGGAGGGCTTGCTCTACGTGGCGCCTGGGCCAATGCATGAGGGTTTGGGGCTAAGTGTCTCATCAGCATCCAGCTCAGGTGCTGCCAGGGCCCACGCACTAACTATGCCCTGACTTGATTGTAATTGCCTGAATTCAACTCCCGCTGCTCCCTCCTGGCAATATCACAGGCACATTTAACTCCAGAGAGCCTGGGGACCATGCAGCAGGGCCACAGAGAGCAGCTGACTGCCTCTTGTTGAAGCCTGTGGACTGCAGGGGGATCCTCTCTTGTGCTGTCTGCTTTGTGGGGGAGGGTCACAGGTGCATGCACCCCCCTCCTCTGGGTGTTTGTGAACATGAAACAAGTGCGACTGCATCGGATGTACTCCGACAGTGATGGCATGAGCATGACAGAGGTATTTGCTGTTTTCCTGTCTCCTTTTGGAGAATGAAAATTTGCCCCCTTGCTGTCCTGGAGCCACTTGAACAAAAGGTCTACTCTACACTATGTGCAAATTTTTGTGGTTATACAACCAAATTCAAGGCAAAAGTTATTCATAAAAAAAGTAACTTCTCTTTAAATTTCAGGGGTGTATCCAAGGGTAGAATTATTTCGTAGGTCTTCAGAGCTATTTAAACCATAAATTATTAAACAAAATATTTCAAATCTCTACATAATGTGCTCATACAGTAAAGCAGAAACTCCTGGCTGCTGTCAGCCTGTGTTTATCATGTCCAATTGAAAGCCAAAGTATGCACTTGATTGCTTCATATTTCCACCTACAGTACTTTTATTTTACACACAGTGGTGAAAATCATTATCATGCTGGAGTTATGCTAATATTTGGGGGTTGAAAATTGCTTGAAATGTGCTTTGAAAGGAAGAACAAAATCTTCCCAGAGGCCAGAAAATAATTGAATGAAAAACACGAGACCACCATCAACAACTTTACAGTAAGTACATTTGGGTTTTTTCCAAATAATACATATGAATTTGGCTCCAAATCTGTAGTTAAAGAACATTGAAGGTGCCTACATTTCAGTCCTTTTGTTTGTGACATTTGTGACTGACAAGGGCATGAATGAAGTACTTCCCTCTTACGGCAACAAAAGCCCTTATTCAAAAACAAGATAGAACATTACAAGCATAAATAGATTTTCCAGTGGTAATACGTAATCTATGTTTCCCAATCGGCTAGCTTTGGAAACTGCAGCAGGGTTAACTTAAAAAAGTTAGCCTGTGGCGCTCCTCATCCTGTGATAATAGGCCTGTCTGTAATGAAGAACAGGCTTGTTGCCAACAGGTGGTCTCTTTAAAAGACCAGAGCCACAGCACTCAGGATGGGGAAAAAAAAGTGCCATGGCAAAATGTGTCAGAATCTAATGTTCTGCAGAGTGAAAAGCCTGTTTTCTGTCTTTTGTTCCCAGCTAGAGATTCAGCCTTGTTCCTCATTGTTCAGGGCACAAACGAGCAACAGTCTTTTTTGACACGGAGCCACAGATGAATAAAGACTGGAGCTGACTAGTCACAGGAAAGAGCTTTCTTTTTGGAGGGTTTGGAGCCCATTAAGAGTTTGTGAGATATGAATGGATATGAATCCTCTCCTTCGACCCTACCAAAAAAAATACAACTGGACCCATAGAAGACAAGGAACACCTCTGTGTCTTTTTACCGAGGTTCCCAAGAACATTATGAGAAATCAGGCAGAGGGAAGACTGATTGACAGGCAGGAATTACATAGAGTCAATGAGGAAGTGGTTCTTTGTTCATTTGAAAGGGTACACTATGCCCACCCAACCTTGGAGCACTAACCACTGACACTAATGTTGACATATTGACTTTGTATTCATGAAAAAAATGCTGTATGGAAGAAAACAGGTAATTACTGTGATTACAAACTACATTATTGCGACATACTATAAACTTTACATTTGAGTGTAGGAAGCTGCACGCATAATGTGCTCCTGCATAATGTAATAAAACAGACAGGATAAAGATAATGAAATATTTAGTGAGCCACTTCACACAGACGCTAGTCAGCATGCTCGGCTCAATGGGCAGATGATGGGTGGATCCCAGCAAACGCAGCCCTGCAAAATACAACCTTTTGTACAACTCCATAATCCATTTGTTACACTCAGACCAATTTGTCCTCATTAACCCTCATAAGGGGACTGTGTCTGAGACAAAAGCTCCCGGGGAACAATGAGCACCCCCTCCGTCCACATCCCCGCAGCTCAAGTGCTCCCCTTCGCAGCACATTGTGGCCCCTCGTTGCCCAGAAGGTTCCAGTCTATGAGCAAGAGAAGGACAGAGCCGAAACAAGCGAGGTACACCTGAAAGAAGGGGTAAAAAAAAAAAAAAACAAGAAAAGAAAAATTCCCCCATTTCCGCATTGAGAATGAAATATCTTCTGAAAAACCACAATGCAACGTCTTCTATTGTGTTCAGGTCACTCAATCAATCTACTCTGAAATAACTCTTGACATGACATACAAAAAGAATTTGTAAAGAGAAGGAAGGGGAGTTTACAGTAATTTCCAGAGACGTGAGAAAGTTGTGTTTTTCTGTTTCGGTTCTGTTTCTCACACCTGTTGCAAAATTAATTTAAAAATGTCATATTATTGTATTTATATAATAATCCAGTGGCTCTAAAATACAGTCTGTCTGTGTTATCACTTAGTTGACCATGACCTGGTCAGAGTGTCTGCATCAAACACCATTTTTATTCACTTTTTTTTCCCCCTCAGTGGATTTATTTATAAGACTTCCTGTTTTAAAAAAGTGGATTTCTCATTGTAGGTCTTTCTTCTCTTTTCAACTTGGCTCAGACAGACAGTCATGGTAAAAAGTGCTTTTACTCAACTACTGTATTTAAGCACAGTTTTGAGGTTCTTAACTTGAGTATTGCCTTTTTCTTTTTACTTCTTCTCCGTAATATTTCAGAGGGAAATATTGTACTTGTACTTTTTACTTCACTACATTTATCTGACAGATATAGTTAGTAGTTACTTCTAAGATTTTACATAAAAAAACATCTCATATAATACAAGCCAAGAACCTTTTTCCAGCTTGTGGTGCCTTACAAAAACAATGTCTAGTTGGGGAAACGTGTCACATTTCAGATGTCTGAGTGATTTTTTACTATTAATGTCTGAAAGGGTTTCATTTAAATAACAGTTTAAGATAAATTTACCCAATATTTCACAAAAAGTGAAGATTGGAGACAAATTTGTGTAGCAGAACTTTGTCTTTCTTCCTTCCTACCTCAACCATCATCTCATAACACCTTAGATTTATCATCTGACCTTTTGGAGGGGCCCCAACCCCTAAATTGGGAACCACTGGATTAAACTACTTAAGAAAACTAGCTCAACTTTTCTTTTGATACCTTTAATACATTTTGCTGATAAAACTTATAAAATTTTTACTTCAGTAAGGTTTTGAAAGCAGGATTTTTACTTACTTAAGTTCTTGTAATGGTACATATATTTAAGTAAAGGATGTGAATACTGCAAACTCTAGAAATATAAACCTCTCCTATTCCTTGACTAGTTTCAGGGTAATGCAACAGTCGTCCCCAGCTTTACTTATAACACAATAAAATCATAATTATTGCTTCAGCCGCTTACTCAGTTAAGCTCTATGCGAAAGCCTTTTATAAACATGTCACAGTGTCAAACGCAGCGGCGTCCCATTTAATGCTGGTTTGTTGGGTCTCCGATATGTTTTCCAAACAGAGTTGCAGTAATCAGGTCATTTGTTATAATGACAACCATTAGGGGTGATCATCGTCACACAGCAGTCAGGCAGATAAATCAGGTGCTCTCTCAGATTCATCTCAATTACACACACACACACACACACACAGAGACAGACACGAATGCACACACACCTTTCTCAGCATTAAAGATGAAAATGTTAAACACCAATGATAAATTCATTCTGAGTCAGATTCATTTGAACTATTCATTAGTTGTTTTTTTTTAATGAAAAGATTTGTTGATTATGTCAATCAACAGGAAATTCATTGGCAGCAATTTTGGTAATGGACTGATCATGTAAGTAATTATTTAAGCAAAACTTCACTTCTCAAAGGTGGTGGTTGCCGGTTTCCTTCCTGTAATCTGAACATCTTTTGGTTTTGAACTGTTGATTAGTCTAAACAAGACAATTGGAGGAAAAAAAGGTAATTTAATAATAATAATCATGATGATGATTATCAAATATAATCATTAGTTGCACCTCTTCTCTCTACCAATAAAGGAATTATGAGTCCAAGTTTTCATGAAGGAAAAATACTTTTATTTACAACACAATTATATTTCACTTAACTAAAAAACTATTTAGAGGAATACAGTTTTTTCTACTCTGATATCCAAAATGTGTCTCATGGCCATTACATGAAGCTCATATGAAATGTTTTTAAACACATACAAGGAGAATAGTGCTGATGAACCTCTGAGGAATAGCAAAAAGAAACTAATGATACATGTTCATTGCATTTATAGACGTGGTGTGTTTGTTGATTTGTGTTTGTTACAGTGGACCCTCTGCTCCGTATCCAGGCCCGAACTCATTCACTCTGTTCAGTAGTGCTGCTTTCACTGCGCTGATCTTTTCATCCAGTTCTGTCAGACTGCAGGCCTGAAAAGGACAAAGTCAAACCAAACACTACCAATTAAAATCAGTCAATCTCATACATAAAGTGCAAAGAAAGTGTCCAAAAGGAGACAAAAACTACTAACCTGAGCAGGTGATGTCTTTGCTCGCTTGTGCAGGTGACTCTGTAAGAAGATTAGACCTTCATGATTACTTTGAGACACATACTGAGGTTTTTTTTTCTTCTTCTCTTCTTACTTTGGCCTTAAAGTCTCTCAAGGACTGAAAAAAATAGATTTTACTCAGACACAATGTCACACAGAGAATACCTAAATTTATGCTTGGAATTTCCTAAAATCCACTTACTGAAATAAAAAAATAACTTAGTTGAATGTCTCATTTAAGTGTGGTACTTTGTTTCTTATACATACAAAAAAAGAGGAGATCTTTTATAAGTGAAAAGCAGCAGACATCTGCTTAAGATTATGAGAAGCATTTACTTTTTAGAGCTTATTTTTAAATGGTATTTTGCCTTTATTTGATAGTTTGAAAGCAGTAATAGACAGTTACATCAGGGAGAGGTAACATCCAACAAACACGGATCGTCATGGTTACGTGTCATGTGTCTATGACTATATGAAATATGTTTTTACTCCAGAGGTTTTCATCTTTACCTCTAACTGTGAATCCTTTATTTTACTGTTGCTGTATAATTCGCGAAGGAGTCTCCTTTTTCTGTTTAGTGTTAAAATGTTGCTCCTGATATCGTGGGCCAACTGTGTACAGCTCTTCAGCAAACACCAAACTACAGTATTTTCAGAAATTGCAAAAAGAAGAAGATGGAGAGAAAAAAAAAAAAAAAGTGGTACTCCGAATATAAAAGACCCCATCAGTTTATTCAAAGACACTCGACATCTCTTGCTCTGCTCACACAAATATGCAGTGAGTCAAAAGCAGATTGAGAGCAGCATACTCACAGAACCAGCATGCTGTGCAGAGAAATACCAGTGTGAAGAGACATGCAGCATCTCAAGCACACTTACTCAGATAACTAAACACACGCTGGACAGACTCCTTCAAGATGGGAAATTAGAATCTGTGTGACTCTGCTGAAGTCTTTCGGGTTGAATATGAAGTCCAATAAATTACTTACCATCCCCCTTTTAAGCCTGTGCTATTCTAAAAAAAACTAAGATGTAGGGCTGTTAAAGTTCTCGTTTCTCAAGCGATCTGCAGTGACCCAAACGCCACGGCGTGTTGACCTAAACAGGTTGCATTTTTGATTCAAATCAACTTAAGTGTAACTGGAAGAGGAAAACGTGTTGAAGTATGAGGGCATATCAGGGGAAACCCCATGAGCATCACCCGCAAACTCCTCTGAGTGAGTAGAGTGCATTTTAAAATAACTTTCCAGGCAGCTGACTGATATTCTACATACCAATTCAGGCATTATATACATAAATGCTCCGACTGACAGAGAGCTGATGAAACGGGTTACCTAAAAATACTCAAGAGCTTCTCGGCAATACAGTGTGGATTATTGTTTGAAATACTATACAAAATACAGGATATTCCTGTAAAGTTTGACAAAATAATCTCGACTCCATGACAACTGAGCAAACTACATCTCATAAGATGAAGCTGAAGCTATGGAAAAAAGCGAGTAAGTGGACCTTGATTGTTCCATGTTTTATATGCATTAATCATATTACTACTTGATTTCTCATTTTACTCACCTTTAACTCTGCTCCAATATTAAAGCTGTAAAGAAACTGTGTCCTCTTCATTTAAAAATAATCCTGAGCTGCAGATGTGAAGGTTTCATTTCTGGCTGTGTTGTATGTACTTTAGCAAGTCTCTCTAATGCCTCATCATGTTCAGGGCTCGAAACCTTGATTTCTGCCAAAAACACATTTAGAGTGAAACCTCTGTGTGTGTGTTATCTAACAGGGAGGAAGGAGCAGACAAACTTCTCCTTGTCTGCTATAATGTAGCAGCTGGTTACTCTATTTGTATGAGAGGTAGGTGTAAACATGATAGTTTACACCTTTACAGGCCAAATGAGAGGTTGGCAATAGCAGATACTGAAGTAAACATAAGAGGTGAGATTCAGGCGAAACATTATTGCTCCCGATAATGACAGTAGTAGTAGTATTTTTTGAATACACAATACACTGAAGGCAATCATCTATGATATATCACTAACTCGGAAGTTTTATGGGCAACTGAAATGAAAATATGCGCAACGGAGCCTTTGTAACACACATACCAACATGACAATGTTTATTGAGCATGTGTACCATCCATTAAATGTAAGGGGACCATAAACTGTCAGAAGTGTCTGCAGTAAAGGAAAAGTATACATATAACTCTTCAATCTGTTTAATTTGTGCAAATTACGTTAAACAGAGAACTGAAAGTAGCACATTAGTACAAAACGAGCAAATAAAATCCATCACATGCAAGTTTAATAAGAACTCTGTTACCGAGTGACTGTCGGTGTCAAAACGACACTAGTTAAGACCCGTGTATGACCTCTGACCGAGCACCGGCTAATTATTTTTAAGTGCCATTCATGTATCTATTTCAAAGCTAAAACACTCACCGTGGACTGAAAGTACTCAGGTGAGAGTCCTTCCAACTCCAGGATACGATCCTCCAGCTTCTTTAATCTCTGGTAGACACTCAAAGGGACTGGGCCCGCTATGGAATAAAACAAGTGGTGAACCGCCTGAATACGAATGATTTTACACAACAAACTCAATAAACATATTCAGGGTCATAATAAATGGAGGCTTAGCTAAAAATGAATAATGCAACACTGTTTATTTCAGGTAAACAAGGAATCAGTTGTTTAAATATGTAGAGTGTTTTTAAACTATCCTGCATCCACTACAATGTCTTCATAAGTGTATTTCAATGTGTTACATTTCCTATCATTTAAAACTTGAGACTAAAAGTGTCTGAATGATGTAAGCTAATATCGCATTTAAGTAAGAATCCCTGATTTCAGCACTACTTGAAACTCCTGTGTCTTTCTGACCTGTTGGGAGTTTAAGGTGACTCTCAATGTTGTGAAGTCGTTCTTGTATGGCTGAATTTCCGCAGTCTCTGACCGCCAGCCCCCTCTGCTGCTCCCCAGCCTCTCCTTGGCCTCCCCCACCACGAGTCTGTGGCCCGTAAGTATTTACCACTCGTGTAACTGCCCGGGAACAAGGAACAGAGCACGTAAACAGAGGCCATAACCCAGTTTTAACCACAGACTAGTTAGCAACATACAGGGTTTTCAGCCATGAACCAAGCATGATGCATAAAGGTGTTGTTTGTCAGGTATTTTAGTTTCAATTTAAAGTGATGACAATGTGTGTGCTTTGAATTGTTGTGCAAGCTCACCCAAAACTGTTTTTTGTTATGATAGATGTCAGGTAGAACATTTAATTGTATTAATTAAACCAAACATCACAAATCAACAACAATTCTCGTAAAAGTCATGTTTTAACAAGAATTTTAAGGATAATGGACCTCTGACTTTTTCAAAATTATGTGTATAATTATAAAAAATGATGGTTAAGAAATGCCACATTGACATTTGCAGCAAATATTTATTTTCTTACCTTTCACGTGGCTTTTAAAACCCGGGTAAGGAGTGAATACAGCATCTGTTCTGGCACAGCTGTTTTCTAAAGAGGAGAAAATTTGATTCAAAACGTAATTAGAATGTAATTGTAAAAATTAGATTTTAAAAAAATCACTTCAAATTACGACTGTTACCATTAGTGTGTCCTGATTTCTATTACTGGTCTCTCACATCAGGCTCTGAATTAAAAAAAAAAAAAAAGGGCCCTCTGTCTCATGCTTTTCTGGACTAAGCTGGTTGTGTTTTGAGGCTGAGTGTGTTAGCTACTTCAGCTCCACTCTTGGAGCAGTTCAGCCTGACCTCTCGCCTGTGGAAATCAGCTCTCTCCCAAACATTGGCAATCTGTGTGCAGGCTCCCTCTCCACCCTGCCCCCCAACCTCTCTCCCATTCTCACCCTGATTGCAGTCGATCACGTTGCAAAACTCGCGTACATTGTTTTCATTGATCTCCATCTGCTTGCGTTCCATAAATGCAGATATTCTTCGCTCAATCTAGGGTTACAATGGAGAGACAACACAGATAACAGCATACGGTGGATTGATGATGTATTGATAGGTGTCAGATATGCAGACTGTTTTTTCGCCTACTTAATGCTAATGATCTGTGGGGCAAACACAGTGCAGCAATTTACATTATATGGAATGAGAAATGCAGTAGGGAATTATTTCAGGTAGCCAAAAAAGTTGAATTGCTTGCCATCATCAAATGATGGAATATGAATACTGTTTGCTTGGCTACCAAAATAAATGCACAACATAATGGGGCCTCTTGTCCTTCATCCACATGCAATCTCAGAGTAATGAGCATCCACTTCATAATCCATCAAGGACCTGGCCCTCTCTCAAAGCCCTCTAGCAATGTGGTCTGTTCTACCCGACCACAGCACTAAAGGACCCCTTATTCTCTGCCGAACTCGGGCTTATCAGGTCTCCATCAAGCATTTGCTTCACTGCAGCACATCATGTGCACATCCTCGGGAGCAATTACTTATGATTATTCATTTGCTTGACAGAGAGTAAAGAGGGCTCTAAAAATGTCACTGCCTGAACAGCTGGCAGATCTGCTGACAGAGACCAACCTCTGACTTCCCGGCTCTGATCTGCACCATGACATCATCAGCCGCCGTCTTGCTTCCTGCAGCCTCTGAGCCGGGAGGACCGCGCTCAGACAGAGTAGTCGTCTGCTCTTTGAGTGAAGAGGAGGGAACGGCATCGTCTGATGTGCCGTCCTTTGTAGATGATGTATGACTTTCAGCATCCACCAGTGTCTTTAGACTTTCTGAAACAGCCTTAATGAACAGAAGGATAATGCTTCAAAGCACAAATAATATATATTTTAACAGACTCTAATTAAAAGAAAAAAATAAAGGGTGTAATACATTTTCTCAAATAATGACGCATTGCTCATCAACTCAAGCTTACTTGTGCAGACACTTTTAGCCCCAGACACAATAACGTTAAGCAATTTAACCAATACAAGAATGCATAAGCTGGAAATCATGCAGCATGTAGCCACTTTACCTGTAACTTAGTGATGTGCTGCTGCAAACAGCTGTACACATGAGCAGCTGGAGATGACGGAGGACTCACAGCATCAATGTTGACTTCTATTCTCAAAGCAGCATCGCCTAATTTGAGCTTCATAGCAAAACCAGAGACAAAAGTGAGTTGACGCTGCCCTGAACATGAACCTCAAGCAGATTCAGTAGATAACATTACATTGCATGGTCACTGGTAGAACTGAAATGCAGTACTTTTACTACTATTTAGTATTTCCATTTGATGCAACTTTATACTTGTACTCCACTACAATTTAGTGAAAAATATTGCAATTTTCACTTATCTTCAATTTATTAGATTATACATTAAAAAAATAAGACAATCTTTAAAATGCAACACATCGTTTAACAAGTAGTTATCAAGTATCGAGTAGTTCCGAACCTTTTTGGGTTTTGTCATGATTCAGATGTCTATGAGTCGTTAGAAGTTCCACCAAAGAGTAGCCTCTAAATGTCTCACAGGGTTTTAATTTCAATAACAGTTTGACATTCAAAGAGGTAAAATTATCCAACATTTCACCAAAAAGCAAAGATTAGAATACCCCCCCCCCCACAAATGTGCAGAAAATTAAATCAGGTTTGATCTGGATAATTGATTAATCATTTACATTAATCATCAAGAAAATGTACCAAATATTCTCTGGTTCTTGTTTCTCAAATGTGAGTATTTTCTGCTTTTCTAAGTTGTATATCATCACTTCTATATCAAACATCATTTGTAGGCTAAGCAATGAATAGATTATTAATTGATGATGAAAATAATCATGTGTTGCGGCCCTAGTCTCAAGATAATCAACATATTTGTTAAGGCAGTAATGTAATGCCACTACTACTACTACAAAAGCTATTAATGATAGAGTTCATGTACATGATGAAAGTAGAGCAAGTAAGTTTGCACATTTTAACAGTGTAGAAATGCAGTGTAAACAGAGTCCTACAGTGTGGACAGAGCTGCTAACAATGATGTTCATAGATTGTGTCCTTTTTTCCTGCTTTACAAGACAAAAAGGAGGAATAAAGAGATGACACATGCATGGAATAATAGAAGCAAAGGGTCATACTATGTGAAAATAAATTACATAGCTTATATGTTTAAAGGACAGGTTCACAATCGTTCAAGTCTGTCTTAAAACAACATTCAGGTGTCCAAATGAACAGTGAAAGAGGTTTTCCTCGCAGCAATCATTCCTCCTGTTCATACTGGCTATTAAAACATCCCCTTCAAATGTGCTTTCAATGTAAGTGATGGGGGCCAAAATCCACAGTGTGTCCACACAGCTTATATGAGACTTCAGCTGCCCGAATTAGTCATATTAAGTGGATATCTGCCAGATTTACAGTCTTTTTAGCATCAGATTCCCTCTTTGTGTTTCCTTGGACAGTGTTTCCCTGTTGAGCGGCGGTGGAAGTATAGCAACAAAAAGAGGGACTTTGGCACTTAAAAGACTGTAGAATTGAAAGATATTTACTTGATTTGGCTAATTTGGACGACTGATGCTTCATATTAGCTTCAGAGAAACTTTTAAATAATTTTTTACACAGAAGGAGGACTGTGGATTTTGTAAGAAAAACCTCTTTCAATGTTGTTTAATACAGGTTCAAAGGAAGAGCAATGATAACAGTTGTTAAGGGGGTGATAATGACGAGGTGAAGTTAAGAGATTTTTTCTAAATTTATGCGAGAAACTGGATGTTTTAGCCATCAGATTGTATGGGTGAGCTGTTAAAAATTTAAATTAGATAGTTTATCAGAAACCGAATCGCCGTTAAAGCTAATCACAGAACTCCACTTGAATGTTGAGATATAATGAATGAAGTGAGAGGTAGCACCGATGCTAAAAACATTAGCATGTAGCTAACTTCGCTAGCTGACAACACGCACTGAAAGGCAGCGCTACCCGGAGCCACACGGGCTTAAACTATCCACAACCAACCTCTTTCCCGAAATCTGCTAACCGCTTCAGTATCACACACATGCAGTCCGTGTAGCTGGACATTTTGCCGGATTCATTAGGAGGAGCATGACTCCCACTCTGCTTCGTTGTCTCCGCCATTGCAGTTCAACGGCTGCAGAATACTGCCCGCTGATTGGCTGGAATGTGGCGGCAGTGTACGCACGCGTACACGCACACGCACAGCCAATGCTGTACGTAGATTTCTTACGTGTCTAAATTCATGTTTCTTACTGCACAGAAAAGAATGTAAAATAATATATTATTTGTGATCCATGTATAATTAATAATAATTAACTAGAACTGCACTTTGTTTAGATCCATTTTGTCTTAAGCTTCCATTTTTTAAATGTATCTAATTATTTATTTATTACACAGGATGGCACAAACGTTACCAACGTGTTTTTTATTTTAATTTTTATAGATTTAAAACAAGTTTAATATTCTTATTCTTATTTATTTACTATACATACTGTATATTATATATTTATTTTAAGTTTGTTATTGTCATCTTTGTGTTCCTGTCACCTGTATTTTTTTACTGCCTGTATACAAGCCAAATTTACATCTGGATAATAATAAAGTTGAAATGAAGAAGTTAAGTTAAAATACTCCTTTAGAAGTATAAGTTCCTGCAATCAAAATTTAGTATATGTAAAATATTGGATTACCACTGATGCAAAGGTGTAAGCAACCTATAAGCAGTCAAGTTTAAAGAACAGGTACATAAACTTTAGAGGTTATAGTTAGATATTTTTTTAGTAAGTGTTGGGTAGTTTGATCTATACCCAATCATATTTCATAAACTGATTACGTGTTTTGTATATTATCTTCAATGTGTAACTATAACTGTAAAATAAATGTAGTATGTTGCAGGTAATGTTGATATAATTAAGAGAGGCTCAGGCAGAATAAAATGTCACTTAGCTCTCATTAGGAGTTGAAAGGGCTCTGTATTGCTGGCACACATGGCCCACAAGATTAATGGTTATACTTACTGAAATGAGCATGATTACTGATGTGTATCTACATTAGTGTAACTGCATAATAAGCCTATCATACAACTAAAATAACTAAAGTACATTTTGTTGTTCAGGATTTTCACCTGCAGCCAAATAAGAAACAATCAAACATGGCTACCTGCAGACTGGACTGGCTCAAATTTGAGACTTGCAGTTGCATTTAACTGTATACTCCATCACTCACTTTTTAAACAGGAAAAAGAATGGTCACTCAATTATAAGAACATTGTCCCGCAGACCATGGCGGACCGTGCAGCAGGGCATTGGGATGGGAACCTGGCCACAATGGCGTGTTTTCTGTGTTGAGTGACTGTGGGAAAATCTCCCTCCTCTATTCAGACATTTTTCCCTTCTTTTCATATAATGAGGAGAGAGACTGATGAAGGCAACAACAGAAGAAGAACAATTACAGGCAATGAGAAAGCACAACCACTCAGAACTCAATAATGCTCTCTAGAAGGGTTAATCATTTTAGGAAAGGGTCCGAAGACAAGTCTTTTAGTTTAATTCATCTCTGGGGTGATATTTTTTTCCCCTCGAAACAGGAAGGGAACTGTAACACTTGACATGGTTTGACATGCTGAGCCATTGCTGAATGTTCCCACACAGCAAGAAGCTCAGAAATTTGAAAACTGCTCATTTAATTTGCCTGGCCAAAGAGCTGTGAATTTTTTTTTAACTGTCTGGAATTGTGATTAAGGGTGCTTTGATTTGCCAAACTATGAACTTTTATATTTTAAATATTTTACATTTGGTTTATACTTTTTTAAACCAAATGTCAGTTTTGCAGACATTCATGTTCTATCAATGTAACTGAAAGAAAATCATGGCATTAAATATATTAAATGCACTTCAAAACTTTGCAAGCAGATATGATAATTCTATACGTAAAAAAAAACTAGTAAATAAGTTTCTCAGTGTTATAAGTTTATAAATGCAAATCAGTGAAGGAAAAACTACAAATAAATGCATTTACAATGTTTTTGACAGTATACAAAATGTGTCTTAAATGTGTTTTTCTATGCAAAAGAAATGTTTAAAACAGAGATACCACTAACACTTTACATTAACTTATTAATATTCATAAGCAGTGTATAAACACATATTAAATTGTTTATAATACACTATAAATGTCATTGTAAGTGGTTATAAGGACATTTTAAATTGTTTATTAAATGTATGTACTTGTCAACAATTATAACTTGTGCTATGGTACACCCATAACTGGTGTATAAATAAGTGATTGATAATACAGTATAAACATAGCATAGTAACATAACAGGCTATAAATGTAGTTGCATCTCTAACTGCTGTATAAATGCTGGATAAATTATCCATAATACAGTGTAATCATATTTAATTATATACACACAAACAAATATGTATCATGTGTAATAAAGCATTTGTTAACTATACGTACAAATCATTCACAGATGGCTTTAAAATGTTTATAAATATGTTCATAAAGACGTGTTGAGCTTCTTGACCTTGAAAACAAAATTTGACAAAGAAAACCCTTTGATCTCAAGATCCACTTAGGCTACTAGATTTCTCCAAAGCTCTTCAGCCACATCTCATGGCCTTCATCAGGAGATGGAGTTTGCTCAGTTGTCATGAACTCTATAGAGGTATGTACAAATAAGTAAATACTTAATTAGTAAGCATAATACATAAATACTAAATATTTCCTTTAAATAATATTACAAATATTGTTTCCAATCATTCATTAACTGTTTATACACCAATTATAGAAGTTTCACAGGAGGAGTAAGATGAATAAACTATTAAAATGTCTCTATATCTGATTACAAAGGCATTTATGGTGTGTTATAAACAATTTACTAAGTCTTTATATACTGTTTATAAATGCTAAATATGGGGTTAAAGAAAAGTGTTACGGGATCTCCTTTTTAAACTGTTTTGTATTGAAAACTCATTCAAAACACAAACAAAAGGCAAAACACTATGTATAATCCTACTGGTTTGTGAGATTGGACGTATATAATTATTATATCTGCTTGCAAAGTTTTGAGATGCATTTAAGTAGATTTAGTCTTTTAAAAAAATAATTAACATTCAAAACCTGCAAATCTCAAATTTGGTTGCTCAGAACATCATGTTTGTGTTAAAGTGGGTTACAAACCATTTATTGATTATTTATATAAAACAAACAAATGCTAAATATGAGGGGCTAAAATAAAGTGTTACTGCAATACCTTTGTGGTTTCCCATTCAAGTTAGCTCAATTTTTTTCAACTTTGGTTCACAAGAATGTGGTCCTGGCAGGGAGAGTGAGTTTGTGTTATACAGGAAACAAGGTGGTGGTGGTGGTGGTGGTGGGAAGCGAGTGAAGAGGGATTGTTGCTGCCTCTTGCCTCAGTCACATCAGCCACCTGCAGGAAAGTAAAAGGGTTCGCTTTTGAGTCTGTCTGCTCCGTGGCAGCAGATGATGTTGACAGAGCATGAGACAGAATAAAGGCCAGACGGGAGGGTCAGGAGAAAGAGGGAGCACAATGTAGAGAGGCAAGTGGATTGCGGTGGGAAGGTTTTGTCTCATTTTACTGAGAAGGGGACAATTAAATATATTCCTTCCCCCTGAGCTCTGGACTGAGCTCCCCACAGCAGCTGATCATGAAATGTTGCTTTTAACTAGAACAATAAATAATAAATAATACATTTAATTTGTACCGCACTTTTCATTCATAGTGAAACTCAAAGTGCTACAGTATTGATAACATAGAACACACAACATAAAGAAAATAGTGATAAGAGTTAAGATGAAAAAGCCTTTGTAAATAGAAAGGTTTTTAGGCCTCGGTTTAAAAAAACTAGGGTCTGTGCTGCTCTCAGATGGTTAGGAAGCCTGTTCCACAGGTGTGGTCCAGCAGGGCAGAAGGCTCAATCCCCCATGATGTGGAGCTTACTACTGGGGGCTCAGAGGAGCAAGCTGCTGGCTGATCTGAGGGTGCAGGTGGATGTTTGTGGTATGATCAGTTCCTGTGGGTAGAGAGGCGCATGTCTGTTGATGAATTTGTGTGTGAGTAGCAGGACTTTGTAGTAAATCCTGAAGGAGAGAGGGAGCCAGTGCAATGAAAACAGAATTGGTGTTATGTGTTCGTGTTTTGCACTCTGATCAGGATCCTGGCTGCGCTGCTCTGAATGTACTGGATCTTCTGGATGCTCGTGCCAGGGATCCCTGTGAAGAGTGCATTGCTCTAGTCCAGTCTTCAGGAGATACAGGCATGGACAAGTTTCTCTGCATCTGACAGGGTTAGAGAGGAGATGTAGAGATGTTTTTTAGATGATAGAAAGAGGTTTGCGTAGATATGGTCATCAAAAGTCAGCTTATGGTCAAACCTAACACCAAGATTAGTGACTGAGGAAGAAAGGGGGATGTCCTGGCCGTCAAAGGTGAAATGAGGTATGGGGGATGACTGAATCTAGTGTGGAGTGTCAATAAGGAGAGTTTAGTTTTGCTGCTGTTTAACTGGAAGAAATTTGTGCTCATCCAGGCCTTTATCTCCTTAAGACAGGTGGTGAGGCATGACATGGCTGCAGAAGGGCTTGGGGCAGTTTTGATGTACAGCTGGGTATCATCAGCATAGCAACAGATATCTCTGCTGATGACACATCCAAAGGTCAGCATGTAGAGGGTAAACAGGATGGGGCCAAGAACTGATCCTTGCGGAAAACCACAGGTGACAGGGAGAGATCTAGACCTGCATCCTCCCAGTGAGACATACTGAGTCCTACTGGAAAGGTAGGACTGAAGCCACTTAAGCGCAGAGTCTGACTGTCCAATGGTGGTGTGGAGGCGCTCTAAGAGGATAGTGTGGTCCACAGTGTGAAATGCAGCACTCAGGTCAAGGAGAATCAGGATATATATATATATATATATATATATATATATATATATATATATATATATATATATATATATATATATATATATATATATATATATATGTATATCAATGTGAATTTCCATAACAAATTTACAATGTGATGATTACATAGACCATAAATTTCAAGTTTTTTAACTTGTGTGAACATACAGTGTTAAGTTTAGTTTGTAGACTTTTTGATAAAGAATCACCTCTTGCTCATTACCACTGACCATGACTGTGGCCCATAAGATGAGAGCATAATGTACTCAGCATGTCCTGGATGGCTCCAAATTAACTGTGAGTGGGACCTGCTGCTCCTCTGACCACCTCAGAATAGGATGGTCCACCTGGCTGGATCTTTCACTGTGGAGACGGTGGTGGTAATACGAAAGGTCTGGGAGGTGTCGAGGTCCTGGGTCTGGGGTTGGTTTGTGCAGAATGGGTATGGCTGATGCTCTCCTGAGGGAGGGGACGGAGGTCACCTCTTCCTTCAAACCACCCAGTGCTCTATCCCTCTGCTTGAGTTCCTCTGTCAGAGCAAAAAGTTGAATCTTGAGGCTCTCTCTCTCCAGCTGCAGCTCCTCCAGAAGTTATTTTAGAGCATCAAGCTCTCTGCTGCGACTCTCTCTCTCGTGGTTTAGCTCTTTTACCTGCTCTGACAATGTTACAAGCTCTCTCCTCTAGCTCTCTTTCTCTTGCTGTAGCTCTCTCACTTGTTCTGTCAGAGTGAACAGGTCTTTCTTGAAGCTGTCTCTGTCTTTGAGTAATTGTTTTTGATGAGTTGTCTGTATGCTTTCTTGCTCTTTTCTCATCTGTTCCATTTGTTGCTGTTGTAAGAGCTGTGTTGAGTCTTTGTCTGTCTGATTCAAGACCATTTCCCTGAGCTGCACCAGCTCTACTTCTAACTGGGTGAAGTGTCCCTTCAGGTCTGTAAAGGAGGTTTGATGTGGAGGGGTCAGGGTCTGCTCTGTGTCATCATAGTGCTCCCCCTTAGTTGGGATGCATGAGACAGTTGGAGGGTCTGTGTCACTGACATAAGGCTGGAGAGGTGTTTTCTCTCTCTACTGGAGATTTAAATGCCTGGAAACTGTCCTGGAAAGGCTTCAGATGACCATGTTCCATGACTTTACCACTTCTATAAACACTGACAGGTGTCATTATGCTGTTAGAGCCCTCTGGGTCTCTGCTCTTTAACTGCCAGTACTCCCTGTAGCCCTTTTATTCCATTGTAGGGTGATGGTTGACAATGGCTCTGTGCCTGGTTTCAGGTCTGTCAGTGTAGAAGATGAGTTTACTAATTTCTCGACTTTTAAAAAGATCAGCAGAAAGGGTTTCTGGCTGTCCCTTAAGAAACTCTTGTCTAAATGTGCTTCTCCCTGTGTCATTTTTAATGTCTGGTGGGTAGTGTATGTTGATGATGTCACTCGTGCTCTGCTCTGGGTAGTATGGGAGGGTTGGCTGCTGTTTTGAATGGCTCATTGGTCAGGTTTCTTTGAATACAAGTTTTTCCAATTGTCACAGTTAGCTGCCACTGATTCCAGCTGCCATTTTGAGGTTCCAAATGTCACTGTTTGACCTCAGCTCAAATGGCTTATCTGAGTTGTTCTTGGTAGTCTATTTGTAACACTTGAACAAACAACTATACTTTCAGGTTTCCAATAGTCTAGGGATGTTGTTTCTTATATTAGTTATATGTAGGCCTAGTCACTCCCTTTTGAATATCTGTTGTTTGTTAATTTTCCTTCTGTTTCCTCTCTCCTAGTAACAAGCTCCTGCTAACAATGTACATATTTTAGTATGTGTATTTTATTGTACTTCCATATCTTTAGTGTATTGTGATTTTATGATAATGAAATATGTATATTTTAATTACAATGTACATGTAAAGTCCAACTAGGGACAGTTGAAACGAGTTGAAATTTTGCAATAGCTATAAACTCTCTGTGCAGCCCATCAGTTTCATGCTCTGTATTGGAACTATGTTGAATTGCATTGACCCATTCAAATAAATAAATTCAAACTCCTGCTACCTCTCGTCACTTTCTTTGGAGAATTTTCTTGATTTCTCTTGTCTTTCCTCTTGTCCTGTTTGACTTCCTTGTTGTCCTTGATCTTGTCTTTAATGTGTCCAAATTTTTACTCTGTTCTTCTTAAAATGAAAAAAATATATGCAAATCTAGGAGCTCATGTAGTACATGTCTTCCCTGTCTTTGGAATTCTTAATACTATCACTACTTTGCTAGATATGTAAAAACTGTTGACCTGCTGTTGGTGAAGATAAAAAGTCAGTGGATCACAAAAGTCAATAAGTTTCATCTATTGGGACCTGTACCAAATTTCATGGCAATCAATCCAGTAGTTGTCAAGACATTTCATCAGTTTCACTAGTGAAACGTGTTCCAGCATTTGCTAATTAGCACTGAACACAAAGTACAGCTGGGATTATTGGACAAATTAAAATTTAGACCTGCCTATGATGCTAAAAGAAAAACGAAGGCATCACCAAAGTATTAAAATTCATCCTGAGGGGGACATGAATGTGTGCACTAAATTTCATGGCAATCCATCCAATAGTTAAGACATCTAACTCAAAACCAGAAATGTCAACCTCATGGTGGTACTGCAAGTAATGTCGGGGGATCACCATTGTCTTCAAGATTCATCTTCTGGGGACCATGAATGTCTGTACAAAGTTTTATTGCAATCCATCCGATAGTTGTTGAGATATTTCAGTCTGGACCAAAGTAGTGGACTGACCTACTGACCAACAGAGCACAGATCAACACTGCCACCTCTACAGCTGCACAGCTGGTGTGGCTAAAATCCCAACACTGTCCAAAGCCAGACAGAAAAAATACCCACTGTGTCTTTTTCTGCTCACACAGATGCAAACCTGCAAACCCAGGTTCACCAAACTCTCAATGAGTTAATGCAATGGGGAAAACACCACACTCCTGTGCAATGCAGGCTCCACTGAAAGTTAGCCACAAGGGTAGGCAGGCAGGTTATTGCTTTAAGCCACTTCTGAATGTGAAGAGCATTAATGATATGGACAAAGCACTAAGGATCCTCACAAAGTTATTAACTGGCTCTTACCGCTGCACACTGCTGTTTCTGCCCGGTTCCAATCAGCAAGAGGAAGATGTACGACCACTGGCACTCCAGTCCTTCCACATGCAATCGCTTAATCAGCTTAGTACAGGTTCCCCTGCACATACAGAGTGATTCAAGAGGTCTGTTGCCTTACCTATATTCAGATGGGTTTCCATTACATGCCCTTGACTGTCTGTAATTCATGTTTTGTTTAGAGATCTCATATCTGACAAGGCGAAAATCACATAGCAAAATTGTCAAGCTGGTAAGATAACACAAGTCAGCACCCGTGGTGAAATAAGTTTACATTTAGTGGCTGTTAAATTGTTTGTTATATTCTGGATGTTTGTCTGAGCTCTTATCATGCTTGTTGGCTTAAAAGCTGAAGTTTAAAGTTCATTCTTGACTTTGGAGACAGCAGTTAAGAAAACAACTTAAATCCTCTACTTAAGTAAAACTAGCAGAACCACAATTTAAACCTATATTACAAGTAAAAGTCCTGCATTAAGGTGTAAGCAGCAGTTTAATGGTGTAGCTAGTTGATGTGTAGCCAAGTTTTACATGAAATGGGTGGTTGCATCATATTTTGATAATCTTACTAAATACAAAGCAGCAGTACTGATTAAACAGTTTTTGTTTAAGGAGTATTTCATAAACTTTGAATGTAAAATCTTCATCAGCAAAGTAAGTAGTAACTATAGACAGGGCTGCAGCCTGGATTTTTGACCCATAATATTATCACCCAATTATTGATTTAAATGTTTAATTGTCTTTTCTGCCTTCCTACACTATAGTCTAAATTTCTTTGAAATTCTTTCCAAGCCCTCTCTACACTTCTTTACGTGTTTTTCTGGTAAAGAATACTGCATCCATTTAATTTAACAATGGGTTAGATGACTATGTTCAATGTGAAAAGTGGGTGTTCATTGCCACAAACCCACAGATAATTATCACTCTGCAGGTCTGCTCCACTCCACAGAGCATTTTAAGCATCTTTGAGCTAATTTTTTTGGTTTCATGGCCCACAACTTATTATGTTGTTCACCCTCACTGCTCTAATCAGTGTTGTTTCCAGCCACAGTAGACCCACAGTACACTACACCATACACTGTACATTGTACAAGACAATCTAGTGACTAGCAAGTTATGTTTACAGATCCCTTGTTATGGAGACTGTCCACTGATTACTGATTAAGACTTGAGATATTTGTTATGGATCGTGACAAACAAACGATAAATGGAAGTGATGTAGTCGGGGATGTGAGTCGTCCCTTTTGAGCAATCGCTTTAGTTGAAACATTTTAAGTACATGCGGTTGTAAATACAAGTTTGGCAACGTGGAAACGGTTTTGGCAATGGTGGAAGAAGTATTCAGATCCTTTACTTCAGTAGAATAGCAATGTCACACTTTAAAACCATTCAATTAAAAGTAAAAGCCATTTTTTGGGGATTTTTGGATTATTATTACTGATGCATCACTGTATAAGCAGCACTTTAACCCTAACAAACCCTTAATAGCTTTCTTTTAGCCTGAAAGTTTATGACTTTTCCTAAAGTGACCCAGAATAAACAAAAATGGAAACATTTAAATTTTTTTTATATTTACGCAGCTTTTTTTGAACTTAGAGAGGCTTCCCGGTTAAATTTGACCCATATTTATTCAGAAATACAAAAATCACCATGCAAAAATCATGATGTATATATAAATATAGTGTGATTGTGAATGTTTTTTCTCCTTAAACAAATAGTGTAATACCTAAAGATTACACTCTCTCTGCTCTCTGACAGCTTCATTAAGGATTAATCACCCATTTATTAATGACTGATGTAATATTTATGAATAAAAATGGATTTGTGGTTCAGACAATTGCTATAATGATTAATTATGAGGGTTCAGAATATGAACATAATGTAAGGGTTAATGTTTTAGCTGGTCACAGTGGAGCTAATTTTAGTAGGACTTGTTGACTGTTGGTTCAGTCTATAAACCATCAGTCTATTATTAGGATTCATATTTTATCATTTGTATAAAATTTGAATCAAACAATTATTATATGTTTTGCATTTAAAAGCCTGATCTTCTAGTAAAGACAGTATATATTTCAAATATAGTTGAGTAAAAGGTATATTTGCCTCTGCAATGTAGTGAAATAGAAGTATAAATAAAATGTAAGTACACTGAAAAAATGTAACTTGTTGTTTCAACTTACAAATATGAACTGCCTTAAAATTTTAGGTTAAGTCAGCAAATATAAATAGTTCTCCTAACACCACCAAAGGTTAATTTTAACAGTCAGTTTTTCATTTGACATAAAAGAACAGCTATAGTTGCTGCTGTTGATAATGTAAAACCCTGATCTCAGTGACCTTATTATCATACGAGTGCACGGGGTAGGGACTGGGTTCAATACTAACCTTCATCATGGTTTGCATTGTTTTTATAGTTATGAAAAGAAACAGCCATGACTTATTTTAACAAGTATTAAAGACATACAGAAAGTTTTTCTCCCCCAAAAACGTAGTTTTGTAGAAACAACCTTCAGAGTGTGTAAATCTGAAAACACAGACATGACATCGTGAACGGGGAAAACCGAGATTTGTGGAAATGGTGTCAAATTGATGACGAAACAGGTAGCGGCAGTAGCATGGCATTGTTGTGTGGAAGAAACACAACAACAATAATAACAATGGCGGATGGCTTCATGTGAGTGTTGTTCTCTTTATTGTCTGCTTTGACAGCTTTTTTGGAGTTAAACGTAGCTATCTACCACCTTTCTCTCACTGAAATTGTTGTATTCTGTTCACAATAAACAAAATGTCAGGAAACGGAAATAGTATACTGTTCTTCTTCGGTGGTTTTCTGTGACCGACTTGCTCGTCTGTCCTTCAGAATTCCCTTTTTTAGCGTTTTAATGTGGATGGAGGTATTTGCAGAAAAGAGCTGAAACTCCTGCTGTAGACGCATGTCATTTTTGCTCAAATTTAGCTGGTTTATTGTAGACATAGTAAAAATTTATTGAGTTGAGTGAACTTGCATTCATCTTATGTTCATTCAACTCATTATTTCAATTTAAAAATAGCTCAAGTCAGAAGAGCTCATAAATATGAGTTCTGAAATGGTACTGAAACAAAAAAACGTGAAATTTTGAGTTGAATTAACTTGAAATTATATACTTAAGTTATGTTAATGAAAAAATATTAGTTGATTCCACTAAACTCCTGTATCATGTTTTACAGTGCAGTCAAATAAAGCACAAGTACTTATTGTGTGTAGTTACTTCCCAGTATTTGATGCAGTAGCTAAATCCTTATACATCCTCATAGTGCGATGTATTTAATAACGTTGTGATCTTAAGACAATCGTGTGACATATTTCTAATATTTTAAACTTTTCACTCAGTCTACAGCCGATCAGCCTTACAGAACCTCCGTGTATAAATCTGTCTTTCAGTGGCCCTGGGAATACATCTTGCTATATTACTCCCCCTCCTCCATTTCATGACACCATCCCTGCCCCCCACCTTCAGCTGACTGCACCTGTCACCTGGGGGCCTCTGCCTACATTCAGGATCAATTTACATAACCTCATTTAGCAGTTCACAAATCAGAGCCATTAAGAGCTACTAACAGGAACCAAGGGTTCTAATTTAGCTTGCCTTTCACAGTGGGAAAATTGTTCAGTTCAGGCCTACAAATAAAGATTCAGGTCTTAGCTTTGATTGTTGATTGTGATGGTAAATGTACAGATGATTAGAACAGATTTTTCCTCCCTGTATTGATTTCCTGCCAAAACACAGCAGGCACTGGTCCTGCACTGGGAAACCACTGGAGGAGGTGAGCGCTTAAAGGGAGACATTGATATGTACATATATTAAGTGATTTAAGTATAAAATATTTAATAAAATCATAAACATGCAGTGGTTGTCTGCAGGGTTGTTGATGTTAAGATGATCTATCAATCATTTACTGGCTTTACTGTGTATTATATTATTATTTTGACAATTATATTATCCAAAGACTCAATCAAGGATTTAATGATTAATTCATGTAACAATTTATTTACAGTAACTTAACACTTTGTCATTTTTGATTCCACTACACACATTAGACAGTATCCATCAAATCATTTAAAGGATTTGCTTGAGACTTAAACGCTTCTATTTACATTTGTGAGGCAACGTGACAGTAGCAAAAACCAATTCAGACAGCCGTGAATAGCTAAAGTCAAGAGCTGAAAAATTATTTTCAATCTGCATTCAATTTGGCAAAGATGGGGCTCATAGAATAAAGAGGCTGATTCAAATTTCCACTTGTTCACCACTAAACTTGGTGGTACGGCATTGCGAACGTGTGCTTTTTAGGGGGCATTTTTTGGGGGAGCATGTTTAATTAATCAACAAATCAGCCCTCTCTTCTCGCTGGCGTTCCAGACACATATGTTTGCACTTCAGGCTGTAGCATAAGGAGGAGGCTCTGCATGAGATGCATCCAGCCGCCTACAGATTTTGTCTACTGCTGTTGCAAAATGTGATTGCATAACATCAGTCATCAGCAGGCAGATAAGAGCTTCAATAACAGTAGGCCCATAGAGTTTGCAAAGTTATATAGAGGATATATACACTGCAAGACCCAGACGCATTGGATTGACTGTATGTAAGCTCTGGGGGTCAAGTCACACAAAAATGAAAATGTTTATGAGGTGTGATTCAGTAAAGTGCCCCTGTCCAGCTTTGGTCTGGCTCGTTTTTAGTCGTTTCACTTGAGGATAATTTATTACAAGTGTGCAGAGCAGGTCTATGTGGGGGTTGGGATTTAGCAGAATGGTGCTTGAAAATGCTATAGCAACCAACAAGAGGTTGTGGGCCTTTGGTAAAAGCAACTCTGATTGTGTAAAAAAGGAGATAAGATAGCATACTGATCGTGATGGTGAAACATGTTAACTCAGTTAAACAACAAAGTTCAGGTCTTTTTTTTTGTTTTAAAGCAATTAGGCAGTCTAAAACAAATGAATAAGTGTTGCATTAATTGCTTTTTGGATATATGGATGGACAACATGGAGTTTTTAAGTTGTTTTAAATGGACTTCAGGCAATTTTAACTCAAATATGGACAGTTTAGAAGTTGAACAGTGCATCCCAGCTCTCTTAAAACTGCTCTCAATCCAAAAAAGTCTCAGTTGAGCAAGATTAAATGCTAAAAGGAGACTTGGACCAAAGCCAGTGTCTTGTCCATCACTCCTTAAAATAGGACAAGGGGGGAGACAACTGTTGTTGCTGTGTAGCCTAGACGAATTACTTTTAATGAACATGTAATTAATGGAAATAGACTGAACGGTCTCAAAGCAAACAACGATTCTAATTGATTTGCATTTCCCCCCTTTTTTTGGCGCTCCGATTCCCTTTGTCCGGCGTCTCTATTGATTACCCGCTATGTGTATCGCTCCGCATGTGTTTTCCTTCATTAAGAGATAACGGGTTCCTGATTACTCCCATCCCTGGGTTTAATGTTGCTTAATGTCTACTTTGTTCCCGTGTCATGTCGGAGGGCAGCGAGAATAATGAGAGAGTGGGTGGGCCGTGATTGGCCTGCAGTAAGGCAATATAGTGTTTAGGACGCCGGCTGCAAGGGGATCAGTGGAGAGGTTAGAAAAGCAGAACCTTTGAGCTGGCTGAGACGCAGCATGTGGTCTCCGGGTCCGATTCACTCTCACTTACACTGGTGTTTTCTGCTAAACTGCCTTTTTTTTTTTTTTTTTTTTTACCACCAACACCTGACACTCCTTCACGCCTGTCAGCCTGACATCCCTGAGATGCTTTGGACGGCGAGTGTTTAACATAAATGTGCCTCCATGTATATAAGCCCCTTCTGTCGATTTCCGTTCATTCAGTCTCCAAATTGACCAAGTAACAAATCACATAGGATAGACTATATCCTTACGATTCAGCAACCGGAATAACATACAGTGACAATTGGCCTAAAAAGAGAACTACCGCGTTGTGAACAGAATTGCATGTTAGCTGATTGTTAATTTAAGCGGCTCGCACTGGCTAATTATGTCGACACAGCCAAGCCATTTGCATGATGGACCAGCCACCTGCCTGAAGGCGCTGCCAGGGCAAACTATGTAATTACTGAACAGCAGTGGGGCAATTTTTGACTGTCGCCCCTTTTGTGTCACATGAATTCCTCCTAATGACATATTTCATTAGGGGGGCAAATATCACCCCTCCTCTTGGTTGCCGAACAAAACATGCAAGTCTCAACAGGTCCTAATATAGGCTACAGGACCTATTTACATCCACCTCCACCCTGTGTTTGTATTAACCTGCAGTTATGTGCGTCTTTGCTGTGAGTTAAATGGACGGTCGTGCCTTTTCTCAGCTCGGCTCGCGCTTTGCTCGGGTTAAAATGGACTAGGCCTTTTCTTAAAGAAGTGATTGCACCCTGAACTCATTAAGCTGTCAAATGTCTAGGCTTTGGGATCTTGATTGCTTATTGTGTAGCAACATTCAAGGAATTTTTTTTTTTTTTTTAGTCTGCAAAGAGACGTAACCCACTAACAGGAAGAATCGATCGACAACTGGATTTAGGACGGTTCCTTTAAGTTTTCACGCACACTAAAAATCAATGGGTTTAAATTTTATCCAGTTTGGGTCAATATAACAGCAACACAATACTGGGCTAAAGTTACCCAGAAAGCCACTCAGGACCATATTTCAACCCTTTTTTAAATTATTATTATTATTTAACTGTTGGGTTATTTACTCAAACTAAAGCTCGTTATAATCTGCTCTTTTTAAACTCAGGCCTACATGTCACGGTTTGTTATTGATTGTTAATAACTTGTGTATCTATTGAATGTCATATGCACATCGTTTTGTACAAGAAATTTGTGACAGTTATTAGATAAAGAGTGAAAATAACATATTTCTACTGGGTAAAGTTTACCCATAAGTGTGTGTCTAAAGTTTTATTATTGGATTTATGTATTTATTTTAACAATAACCCAAATCAAAAACATTCATGAGCCTCAAAGCACCATTACTGTAGCCTATTATTCCGCGCATGTTGACCAAAAAACGATATATAGGTCTATTTATTAATGTTATAGGCTACTTACTTTTCAGCATTTCCTTGCCCTACAGTATAATTACACTATTGTTATAATATTATCGTGATATTGTGGAATATTTTTTTTTGTTCACTCTAAAACTGTTATATATTTTCTACATGCTTTCGTGTTTATCGCATACGCATCAGTTTAAATTCACTTTAGGTCTTGCAGTTTGAAGGCGATGGCCTCGGACTATTCAAAGCGTCATTAAAGGGAAGAGAAGTTATCTCTGCGGGCCTATAGAGCGAGCAGCGGGACCCGGGTCGGTCTGGAGGGTTTGGTGTTAACGGGGTTAGTGATGGCTCGTTGGTTTCTAAAGGACTCCTGCTGGTACTGTACACAGACATGACAACTCAGCTTTTAGTCTGGTTCTCGCTTAATTGGCATGTTTAACGGGCGCACGCACACGCACACGCACGCACAAACACACACACATTCTTGAATTTCTATCCTTGTGAGGAATTTCTATATACTTATTCACTTATTGGGGTTACACCAGCCAATCACGTTGGTATAATCTATCCTAATCCAAATGTTCATTTAAATTCCAACTAAACCTAAAGTTGGTGGACTTTAAGGTTAAAAATCTTGAAATTATTCACCAGTTTGGAGACAAAAGACTGAAATATGCAAAAAAAAACAAATGTCTGGTGTTATATTTGGTGGCAACCTGTGGAGCATTGGGAGGACTCATATGTAAAACTAATTTAGCATTAAACTGAATCCAACCTATCTAAACCCACATTTGGATTATGCTGCTGGTGTCTGGGGTCCAAAAATGCTTTTAAAAGAATCCAAAACTGATAAATTAGGCTGTATTTTGATGGGATACAAAAGTTTGCCCTGCAGGGTTTGTAGGATGCACTTCTGGAAAAAGCCTGATAGAGACGCATGAAAGCAGACCTGCTGGCTATCTCTGTGTTTTGTGGGATAAAGAAACTAATGGACCATGTGGTGAAAGATAGTTTTTTTGTGCAAAATATGTCTCAGAACATGATTGTGAAAATGTATTTTTTCTGTTTTTTTTTTCAACTTGGTGAAAATCATACATCAGAGAAACTTATTTTTGCATTTGTGATATTTGGACTAAACCAAAGATTCATTTAGTTAATTTTTAGTTTGTTTTGTATAATTTATTCAAGTAAAAAAGGACACCATGTGCACAAATTAAGAAATACTGAAGTTGCAAGAGAATGTCTGCACTCATGTGACCTCTTTATCATATGTAAAACCCATGAAAGTTCTTTTTTTCACTCCATGTTCCAGTTTTCACAAGGTCCTGAGTTATCCAGATAATGTACCTCTTAATTAAGCTTCATGAGAAAGAACACGGTTTATACAAGATCTTTAAACATACAAAGTGTCCTGTCTTGTACTTGTACCCATGATTCATAAGCTTCTCATGCTTGTAAGTAAACAAAACCCACTGTTTAACAGTTTGGTTCAAAACTAATCTTAACTGTTATCCTTATTCTTTTCTTTTAAATCAGAATCAAACACTAACCTAAGGAAATCTTAAATTCGCTCTTTACTTTAATCTGAAACTCAAACTGAGTCTTTTAAGGGCAGAATTACAACAAGAACAACTCACACTGTACTGAATGATGACGACAATGGAAGCACTTGCATTAGCTTAGTTGGACACAGCGAGGAGAGTACTTCATTAGGTTAGAGGAAGAGGAACTATCAACATCTCTGATTGAGGTGGTTTAAATACACAGTATAACTGCCATTACCTGACCTCACAGAGCAGATATGACTTTACTGCCTCATGTAGTTGAAGAATGTTTTTTTTTATTTGAGGTACAGCCCTCACAATTTGATATGCGTAACAGATTTCTGTTTCAGTTGAATAATGTTATTGATAATGTTATATTTTACCCAGATTAATTTAGCTATCACCTACAACTGATGTGTGGATATGTGATGTTTTTTATATAGTGGGAGCCTCTGTGACGTTGTCAGCCCATTATATCCTCAACATTGCCCAACACAAAACTGTTTTGTCCAAGTATTAAATGTCAATAGACTGAAAAGTAGACAAAATTGTAAGTATAACGCAATTTCTAATATTTATTACTAACTTAATAAGTAAATTATCAAGGTTATGTAATTAGCCAAGCTGTTAAAGGAGCAATACTCGTCCTATATTTAGTTAGCTTGCTGATCTATCAAGGAAACAATATGTTTGTCATTAATAAATTTAAAAAACACAGACATTTATGGTTTTATTTGAATTCTCCTTCATCATTCAAGTTTATCCATTGAAAAACGATAGAGCAACTGGCTGGGATCTAAAACAACTGTAAGATTATTTGTCTTCAGAGCAGCTCTGCTCTGAAATATTAGACCGCCAATACACAAAAGGCCAGTTTACAGCTCAAAACCATGTTTTAGTGTTGACTTATTACTGGCCTGTATACTGGATTAAATCTCCTAAGTCTTCCAGGTAATAGCCTTTGTCAGCGGAAGCTTATGATCCACTTCAATAAACATGAGGTGTCACAGGGATCAGTTATTTTTTTTATTTAACATTAATGCCCTGGACAACGTAATCAGTGTTCTGGCTTAGTACTTGTATTTCTTTCTTATATCATGTAAAGGTGCTTTTGAGACTTGTACGTGTCATTGTAAGTATTATATTTCCTTTCGCTTCTATGCAGATGATACTCCCCTTAAAACCTGATTATCTGGACCATCTTAACCAAATTATGATATCAATTCTGTTTTTGTAAAACTCCAGAGGAATATGGAGCAACAACTAAGTGGTTTCTCAGCTCAAAGTTTCTCCAAACAGTAACAGAACTTTTGGTTTTACTTTAAAACCATCACTGGGAGGAGATGGAGGAGTTAAAAATAACCTCCAGGTCTGTACTACTTGCTTATAGGTAAAAAAAATCAATGAATAATATCACAAATCTAAACATAATGCAGAACATCATCATGGAATATCAACACTTAACAATCACAGCTACATTTAAACAACTCAAGTTATTCAGAAACCTTCAGACAGCTGTTTAAGAGTTCATATTTGCTAATGGCAAACAGTTTGTAAGGACTAGAATGTCCTGGTATTTGCTTATTGTGTTTAATTTCTCGAGATTTGTTCTACATTTGTTCCACATAAAGGATCAATAATGGCTGCAAGCATTTGTCAAAATGAGTGGCTTTTACATTTCTTTAAAGACAACATCTTCAGACTCATGCTTTTAAAAGAAACCAACACACTGTCAATCACTTGGACTCACTTCATAACAATATTTCTGTCAGCAGACATTAATCAGGTAAAATTAATATATTTGTCTCTTAGAATTTAGTTCATTCTGCATGTTTATTCATTCATTTAGTCATTTATGTAACTACGTATTTATTTTCAACCTTAGTTTTTGTGTTGTTTGGAAGTTTTTGGTTCCTGTAACCTTCTGTGATTCTAAAGCACAGGTCACAAATAAATGTGTAATTATAAGGAGACAGATCACTTCAATACACATGAATGAATGTAGTGCATAAAATTAAAGTTTCTCGAAAATTTTCACTATTTTCTTATCAGCACTGTGAATTATGACCCATGTCCAGTTCAGTCTGGAAGTGTCCCCGAGCAAGACACGGAAATCCTTCTGTCCATCAAGCTTTTCTTGTAAAATTAATAAACATCCATTTACATGTTTTCTTGCTTTTTGGGGTAGGCAAAGCACGAAGTCCATTGTTAAGTACTGAAATGAGAAATCTTGTGATTTGTGCCGTATTATTAAAATGAAGATAAATTGCAGCCAGTCCTAGAGAAATTTTCTTCAAAAGAAAGAAAACCAAATGAACACTGAAGATGTATAAAATGCGCTTTGTTCATCAGAGGGAGGGAGAGAGAAAAGACTCCACTCAGCGAGCTCTGAATGCTGCATTTCATGCCTGCAACAATTATGCCGAAAGGTCAAGTATTACAGCATCTTGTGCTCCGCTTTGCATGCAAAGTATTTCAGTTCACAAATGACCCTCGTTTGCGCTCTTTGCACAATGGCTTGAAGAACCGGATAAACGTAGGAAAATTAAAGATTTTTGCTGCTGGCTGACAATAACATTTACCAAAGGGGGTGATTGCAGTTGCTGTGTAATTGTCCTATTTGTAATGCACATGAATGCTTAGGCCCCGCTGCAATGAAATGTTTAGGAACTTAGGAAAGATGAGCGAGAGTGACTGAGTTCTAAAACAAGAAAGGGGATTATTTTTGCTCATGTTTAAACAAGGTTATTATGAAGTGCAGCATTTGACACATAGTTGTGCCCAGTGTCTTGTTACTATTAAACAACGTTATATTTTTTCTTAGTTTGACTGTAATTTTGACTTGATTATGAAATAAAATATTATATACATGTATTTTAGTCAATACTGTCATGTCCGGGTGCTGATTTTCCATTGATATATCTACTTCAGCACCGTGGACAGCACCCAGGTCCGCCTCCTGCATCTTTAACAGAAACTACAAAACCCTTCATAAAACCACAAACACACACACACACACACACACACACACACACACACACACACAGTAAGAAGTCACTTTAAAATTCGCTGCTAATAGTTTTCAGGTGAATTCATGGTTATTAGAGGTTGATAGACGCTTCTATGATGCACATAATCCACAGTGCAATGTTAATGTCACACATGTCGGTTTAATGTCCTCATATATTAATCAATAGGAATATAAGTCATGAATCACACTTGCACGTCCGCGTGTTTATCTGTTGAATACGTTTGATGTGGTTACATCCATTGCTTTAAATAGCCTCTGATTTGATTATGCATATTTTCAATTATTCAAATGTATTATTTAAGTTTTAGCCAGTCTGATAAGTTAAAATATCCATCTTCAACTGATTTGATCATTGAAAACTTTCACTATTTCAAGATTGTGTTATTCCTTTATGTGTAAATTGATCCCCTCTAACTGCATTACAGATACTATTTTAGATTTTAAACTTAAAGCAGTGAAAGTGCACAATGGAAACAAACCTACAATTTGTCATTTACGTTAACAAAAATAACAAGTTTAACGCAGAAAACAAGACGAAATGATGATTAGCCTAATGGTTTAAACTGACATTTACAAAATTACAAAGTGCCAAAATTCATACATTGTATAATAAATTAAATTCTTTAAAACGATATATTTTGTTTTGTTTCCACTTGTCGAAGCCACAGTAAAGATTTAAGTCAACCCTTCAATTTTAAGACGCACCGGTGTTTGATATCCTCTCAAAATGGAAATGAATTTGTATCTACATTCCACTGAAACATAAAACAGCAGTTCTGAATGCTAAATATCGACCAAAGGTAATAATGAAGCTAAACAGGCGAATAAAATTCACCAGCTATAGCCACTAACTCAAATATGATTACCTTGAGATTAGGGTCTAATTGCTTGGGGTTCATGGAGACCAGCCCACCATAAAGCCAGGAGGACTTGGGGAGTTGCACTGTGGGTTTCTACAAAAGAGAGCGATGAGAGCACACACGCTTCCAACAAGTCATTCTCAACAGCTACAAGCTGCACACAAAGACCACACACCGCGCCAAAGACATGTTAATGTAATCCCAAAGTTCTCACTTCTCCCCCGAACAAAACCAGCTCTGCAAAATACCTAATAGAAGATAGTTTCTGATGCTGGTTAAGGTCTCACTTTAAAGTCCAAAAGGGGCTTTTTTTTTTTTTTTGGGAGGGGGTGGGAGGGGGGGGGGGGGGGCAGCCTGGTGGCCTAACTGGCTGCTACTGCTGCCTTAAAGGGACACACGCAAAATCAGAAAAGAGTCAAATCTGTGCGTTTAGTTTCCTAATAATGTGAGATAAGAAGTGCATAACAACATATAAGAACAAAAAGGGGTTTTTATGTTACACATCAAGAAATAAAAAGTGAGTGTCGCCTGAAATTAGAGCAACAATGCACTCAAAAATATTTCCATTCTCACTATAATTACAGAATAGGAGCCAAAAATGTGCTGCAGAGTCCGAATCAAAACCTTCATAACAAACCTCTGAGAAGAGAACACATATTTTTAAAGGTTGCATTAACAGAAAACGGTGTGTGCATCATGTTTCTGCAGGTCATCATACAGCCTGTAATTTTAAGACATCATATCTTACAGCTATGTGGCTCAAAATGCAAAAAAAAAAAATGCTGGACGCTGTAAATATCAGGAAACACGCAGGATAATCAGCAAGAAGCCTTCGATCAGAAGTCAGGTGCAAACTGCATATAAGCGATAATTCACAATAGATGTACCTGATATTTGATGCATTTATTTAGCCTATTTGCTGATAAACAGGTGGTTTGTGTTTATTTATTTTTTGGTAGAGGTAGGTCGAATAGTTTGATGCGTTTAAGGTTGATCAATTAATTAATTAGCGTTGGCTTTTCCATTGTAGGACTTACATTAAGACGATAAGTAAATAGATCCCAAATTAAGTCGTGATTCTTGAAATTTAAAATAAAATACGCCAATAAAGAGAAAACAAATAGCCTCACAAACTAGTTCCGGGTACACAAATGATCATTCAGCTCATGACAACAGATAAATGTCAAGATTTAAAAAAAAAATCTAATTCTAACTTAAAGAATTGCAGCATTTTTTTTCGAGGAGATGAATAGGCAGATAAAGGAGAAAATACGAAACTCCACTGTAGGCTATCAAATCATTTTAGCGTATAATACAACATTTATCAAGCTTTATAATAGTTTCCTTCAAACCGCAACTTTTTAAAATTATAGCTATATGATATGTGTCAACACTGGATTTAAACAACTTATTTGCACCGTAAAAAAAAAAAAAATCATCTGTCGTTACCTTTGTCGCTTAGCAACCAGATTGTTTACTGTTTAAGACCTATAAGACCTAAAACGCTATAAGGGTCCCTAATGACTGTCATGGCTTTTATTTACCGAGATTTCACCTACAGAAAAATAAATAACACGTTCCTCACTGCGGCCGTCTGTATAAACATTTGTCACCGTCGTGTCTAAACTGAGACATGAAATACAGCCTGATCTTCAAGAAAAAAAAATGTTTGTGAAGACATGTTTGTTATTGACGCTATAAACAGCCTTTCGCCGTTTCCCTTTCAATCCCCTGATTGATTATTGATAAGTCAGCTGATAGTCCAGCGTCGACAGTTCGCCTCGCAAGTTATTTGAGAAGAATGCCGCGCTGTTTGGTCAGGGATTTTCATCGATAAGCTGTCCTTTGAGCAGCGTTTGTGTTTGATGTTGGGAGCCGAGAGACCTCACCTTTCTGACTCACACACACACACATACACAGAGAGAGAGCGAGAGAGAGAGAGAGAGAGAGAGAGGGAGAGAGAGAGAGAGAGAGAGTAAAGAAAAAAGAAGGCACATAAAGGCTCGGTTTACTCTGCAGGTCATGCTTGTGTGAGCTGGAGCCTTTAACGATAAGCCCGAGCTGTGTGTGATTTGTCAAAGAACAAAAAAAAGAAAAATAGGCTCCAACATTTAATTGTCGTGTCAGAGAAAGAGCCTGAGTGTTGATATAGTGTTGATATAGTAGGCTATTTGGTTTCTTCACTGTGCCAAGCCTGAAAATATTTGGCAACATGGAGTATATCTGTTCTCCAGAAGATCATTTTCCCACAGTGAGCCCAAGAATATATTAAAAATGTCAAGAAAATTCTATTAAAAATTGTAAAAATGTAATAATAATAATAATAATAATAATAATAATAATAATAATAATTACGCACAACGGTTTGTGCGTAATCCGGTTTACTCCAGGCCTACTTCCGCCATTTAACACCGCATATGACGACATATTTCACAAAAAAACCCTTAACTATCTTGTTTCCATAATTTATTAATAGGACTGTTTTGTAGTAAGTCAAATATCTATATAAGTTACAAAGAAATAAAACGTACAAATACCAATGAAACGACAACAAACCGGCAAGAGCGTCAAAAACTTTGTACAACAGATAGCTAAAATTCAAACCTTTTACAGAAATATACACGCTAGATCTACGGCTTACATTAAATTCTATTATAAATCAGAGTCATGTGTGTTTGTTTGTGGGGAGGAATTTTAACAGCACCCATATACAGCAGTCCTGTAGTCTATATGCCTCCCCCCCCCCCTCAACTAATGCGGCCTATATGACTGCTGATTCTTCTTTTGTCTCAATATAATTTACATAAATAAATCCCAAGACTTTCACATCCGCAGTTTCTGGTCAAAAATGTTTTTTCTCTCTCCTCTCCTCTCTCGGTATGAGTCACACTTCCCTCCAAAAACTTTCCCTCCAGGAAATTCAAGAGGAGCTGCTGCCACCGATTTCACAAGGTTCTTGTTCAAATGCGCACATTTACAGTGAAACTGTCTTGAAAGAAAAGTGTCTCTCTCTTTTTTTTTTTTTACTTAAATAGAAGAAGGTTTAAATGATAGCCGGTGCTCTTGTCACCACGTCCTGCCGTATAACAGGGCTGAACACTGCAGGGCCGAGCCGTACTCTGCGCCGGGGGAATTCAGGTGGGAGAGGCCGGCCACTTGGCTCTGCAGTGACGGCGGACTGGAGGAGTGCGGCGCCAAATCTGGAGAGTGACCTGTGCTTCCCACCTGCTGGCTCTGATGCTGCCCGAGGCCGGCCGTGTTGTTGGACATGATCATGACATTACCACCTTGCTGGTGGTGGGTCTGTGCGGAGGATGTGGGCGTGTGGCCGCTGCCTTGGCACGGCTTCCCGTCCTTCACCAGCACCGGCACGGCCACCCTCCGGGGGGACTGCTGCTGCTGTTGCTGACAGGAGCCGCTGTCCTGCTGCATCTGCTGCTGGGACACTTTGTCTTTCGCCTGCCTCTTCATCTTATACCGGTGATTCTGAAACCAGATTTTCACCTGGGTCGGGGTGAGGTGGATCATACTTGCCAGGTGCTCCCTCTCCGGCGCCGAAAGGTATTTCTGCTGCTTGAAGCGTCGCTCCAGCTCGTACACCTGCGCCTGGGAGAACAAAACTCGCCTCTTTCTCCTCGGGGTGCTGGACAGAGAGCCCATGCCTTTACCCACGTCTGCCAGGGAGCTGAGGCTGCCCATGCTGCCCATGTTCATCCCCGACGACGAGCCCATGAAGCGAGAAACTGCGAGAAAGAAAAATAAACACAATAAAATACCTGATTTCACTTTGAAGCAGTGTGACAGTGAAATATTATTGTGTCCTTTTTATGGGAAAAACCTTCTGGAAAATTGTGGTTGAGTTTGGAGATAGTATTTGATTGATACAACTTGGTTATAATATCATTAAACCTGGCATTCATGTAATTACAACCCTGATAATTTTTTTCATGGCAGTAAAAAAAAACGTGCAACATAGTCTGAGTTTTGACAGGCAGCTGAGCAAAAAATGCTTTCCAAAGGATCAGGTGCTCTTATCCATAAATACAAAACTCCAACGCGTGTCAAAACACATATTCTTATATTATCGACTTGTCAAATTATAGGCAATCAACTTAATTTCTAGGCACACAGTGCAGCAAAAAGCTCATGCAAGATACCATATTATTACTGAATTAATATAACAAAGCATGGGACACTGGTTAATAAATTATCTTGCATACACGCGCACAGCTGAGAGGGAAATCTGGGCATGAAAGCTCCTCTGATGAGACTTTTTTTTCCAGATGTTGCCTTGGATGAAATGCAGGGGGGATTTTGCTTGATCTTTGCCCTTCCTAATAATAAAAAATAATAACTCATTTAACCTACAGGGGTATGGAAAGTGTCCACCTTGGTGCTCAAACGCGCGCAGGTGTCAGAAACAATACAGCAAGCACTAAAACGCAGCATAAAACAAACAAACAAACAAACAAAAAGCATGCATATAGGACCTGCGATAACTCAAAGCTGGAGTCAAACAGGTGCGGTATACTTACTGGTGGAGAAGCGCGGGTCTGGGTTGGCTCCGTACCAGCCGGTGGCCGTGGCGCTGCCCCTCATGCCGTCCTGGTAAGACGGCAGGTCGCCCATGTTGCCGTTACAGTAGCCCCCCATGGCCGTGTGTGACAGCTGAGAAACACCTGCCGCAGTCATGTGGTAAGCCGCAGACACAGTCCCATTATGGCCCATGTGGTGCTGCTGCATCGCCGCCTGAGAGACCTGCGGCTGCCGGTAAGAAGTGAGAGGTGCCCCCAAGTTGTTATTCTCCATACTTACTTTCTTATAGCTCTCCTCAAGGGGACTCAAGATATCGGAAACAGAAAAAGGAGTCGTATGCTTTGGGCTCATCGACATTGTTCTGGGGCTGGAGAGGGAGAAATTAGAAGGCAAGGCAATCTCTCCTTCTCTCTCTTTTTTTTTTTCCTTTTTTTTTTTTTTTTTTTTTTTTTTTTTTTTGGCCAAAGCCCCTCTGGTTCCTGTTGTCTCAACGTCGATCCTGGTAGATGAACACGTAGGAGAGCGCCTCAAGTCCGCCTTAATTGGATTGAGTGGGAGCTCGGTGCTGGCTTTGGTTTGTTTTAGCTGGGTGCCAGGTTTAAGGCTACCATCAGAGGCGGGGCATCGGCAACAATACAAAACAGCTCTATAGCCTCCTTTTTTTTTTTTTTTTTTTTTTTTTTTTTTACGCCGAGCGTAATTTCACTTACAAGACATGTGCTCTCCTCCCACTAACAATAACATAAACGCTGTAGTACATGATCATAAATGTTCATCCCGGCGGCGCAGAGTGGCTGCAGGCGGTGTCCGGGGCTCCACAGCTGATGCATTTAGAGTTTGTGACTTGTTGCTGTCGCTGATAAACACACGGCTGCACCTTGGGATTGCAGTGACCACAATACACTTTATTAACTGTAGTGATGTTTACGAGGGCCTCTTGATGAAAGGAGGCCTATATGGACTTGAGAGTTGGAGAACCACTCCTCAGTTGAACTACTGACTTTTAATGGCCATGAGAGGCCTCCAGTGATTGCAGGATTGTTTGTGTTATGCCTTATCGTACTCAGACATGCAAAAGTGCACTTGCGGGGAGGGAAATTGACTGATACTGATAAGTAAATAAATACACATCCGCGTGTTAAGTGGCTGCGTAAATGATTAACCCCCACCGCGTGTTTTTCTTTTGATATCATTGGACGCAAGCAGCGTGTCACCTAAATTCAGATGCACACACTTCGTCTAAGAGACCCGGTATAAAAAAAAAAATAGAGTCTGGAGTAGAAGAGGCTCTCGTGTGAAGTTAACGGCGTTCAAGCACTCTCCTGCAGCACAACGCAAGGTAGCCCTCAGTAGCATCTTGCCTTAATGCTCAAGGAGCCGTAACAGTTTAACTCAATCATATCTCATTTCTAAAAATGTTTTATGCAGAGGAAAAAAGATTTTTTTTTTTTTTTTGCCTCCACCCAAACAGCGTTGAAGTCGAGAAATGCTGTTCTTAGAGCCAAACATCAAGCAAGCTTTTAGTCTCCTTTTTTCCTGCCATTTCCACCTAAAAGTGACAAAAATAGGAATTTATTTCAAAGCAGAAAATCATGAAATTACACAAGATGTTATTATCACCATTGCTGTATTTTTTAATGTAATGCTAGTTTACATTACCAGTATATTTTTTTACTTGTGCATTAATCTGTATTAGCATATTTTACATATTTATCAATATTTCAATATAACACAAGACAACTGCTTTAAGTGCAAGTCATTATGGCTGCCAACTTATGTCCTTCCTGCTACAAAAATCAGAAAAAAAGCAGTGACGAATTAAAATTGGTACAATAACTTCTAACTTACACACTCTGTGGATGTCAGGATCATACCGGAGCTGAACCTACAACTGTTATATAAATAAAATAATGTTATTAAATGTGAAGCTCTCGTCAGGAGGTCTAACTTGCAGCAGCTCCCAGCAGAAGTGTTTTTGCTTGCCTGCAGGTTTGGAGCCGATATCTCCTTAAACAGGAAATAAAGCAACACAGCGTCTTCTGGTGGCAGACACAATCAGTTGTAATGTTGTGATCCGTTTTATTCCTCGGCGGCTCCAACCTTGTTCTCTTGTCTCATTTGATAAAAAATATAACTGTGAATTATTTCCTACTTGTGCAGCTTTTTTTTTATTGATGCAACAAGCTGTCAGACTGCAGGCAGCAGCAGCAGCAGCAGCAGTGAGATGTGTGGTCCCGTTACATTACAGCAGTGACATGCAGATCACTGACAGACCGTCACGGGGATCATCAGTCACACTTCTGCATTTTTACCGGCTTCTGGCTGCATATTTCACGGCTGCCCGCATGTTATCCAGCAGGATAATCTGTGGACTTGCACAGCTGCAATTTAAAGAGCCCTGCACGCGCGCGCCACAATCCATATCATCCCGTCGCCTTACAATTATCTTTAATGAAGCAATATTATCATATAGCTCAAGGCTAAATATTACAGTTAAAATAAATTGTTTGGATGATAGCCGGGATGCGGGCGCATAATTCGCAGGCCATATAATCACAGGCAATTAAAATTAAAGCAATGTTTCTGCATCCAAGGTAAATCTTGCTTATGCCTTCCTTAATTAGAGAATTTCGCAAAGACATTCTTAATCATCTAAATCAGTACCTTTCCACTGTTCTGGCACAGGGCTATTATGGCCAATTAGCGGTAATTAGTCCAAATGTTCCGGCTAATTCCTGAGAATAATGAGGACACTTTGAAGTGGCGGGCATGAGGCTACCGAGCCTTTGTTATCGAGGCTTCAGGTTGTTGTTTTGAACTGATTGGTACATGATATAATCCCGTGAGCAGGATGAAAATAAGTGTGTGCAATGAAAACTAAGAGGGAAGTTACTTACTGTTATTATTCCCCATTAAAAAAAATCAATAATATGTTGTATGAAGATACACATTTCCCTTGGAATATTTACGTCCAAATAAAAATATGACAGCGGCCCTGTAAAGAGATAAATATGTAAAACAGAAATATCATTAAATGCTCTCTAATAGGAATTTTAAACTAATATTAAAACCATACATTTTTGCACTTGATGGATAGATGTAAAATGTATACTTGCTCTCCAAAGGAATATAATTTTCAATTTTTAGATGTGGTGATTTTATACCTGAGGTTATTTTACATTCGAAAACGATTTTCTACAATTTTCAAAAATAGGCCTATTTTAGTTCCACTTTCACACAAACATTTGTGAATATATCAGTGGCCAAAAAAAATGCCACAAAACCAAAAACCAAGACTGATGTCCCGTCTGGTCTGCAGCCAACTTACTGTAGACCCCATTAAATCCAATCTTAACAAACTGCCTGCAATAATAACCTCCTCTTGTATTGGCTGCCTCGAGCTTTTCCTTTTTTTTTTTTTTTTCTTCTGCTTCTCCTCAAAACTTTGCTCAGACTTTTTCCATGTTTTCTTCCATGACAACTCTCACAGCTCCAGGAAATGAGCTGGAGGGGGAAGGACAAAAAAAAAAAGAAAAAAAAAAGGAGGAGGTGACAAAAGAAAAAAAAAAGAAAATTGGACAGTTTGTACTTCACCATCACACACTCACGAGACGTCTGCTGCTGCTGATGACCTCATGAGTCTTTCTTTCAGTTTTCAAGTGAACTACAGGAGGTCAGATTGATACCTGACAGGTGTGGAAATAAAACAAATAAATGGAAATATGTGTGACGTAGACGCTTCAAAATCCATATAACTAATTTATTTTTTTTGGAGAGGAGGTCGTTTTCAGTATTTCCTCTAAACATGGTGGTCATAGGACTTATTGGAGGGTAGGACAGCGGTTTAAAAGCGCTGCAGCACAACCTTGCATGACATCACACCAAGCGGCCATACGTCACTGCAGACAGCCATCTTTTCTACGTCTGCAAAGCACTACAGCAGTGGGAGTTCAAGGAGTAAAACGTGTTTTTTTTTTTCCCACCCCAGTGAAGTACGTCCCCTAGTGGATCACCGTCTGCCTTCATCACAAGAACTAAACTAAATGTTACTGAAGGGGAATGAGTCGGTTTCCAAAATGATACCGTGTATTATTCCGCCATCTAGTGGAGGGATGGATCACAAACACCACCAGAGTTTATATCCCACTCAACCAGTATAAGCCAGTGGTTCCCAGTGGGGTTTTTAGAGCCCCAAACAGCTAATAGATGTATTTCTGTGTTATTTCTGATTCACTTACTGTAGTTGAAAAAAGGAAAATGTTTACCATCATTAATAACTACTGTCTGCAGTGTGAACATACAGAGATCATTGACTGCAGTTGTTTCCAACATGATCACATAATAAATCTGATTGGTTGTGAGATGAATGATGGAATAAAACAAGAAGAAAATGTGTTTCTGCTACATAAAATTCTGCTTTTTGTTTGCATTTCTCTTATGAGATACCAGATAGTTCTCTACAATGTTTTACAATGAAACACTAAAAGAAAGAAAAACACACTATTGATAACAACTTTAACAACCAAAAACTGTATTTTTTCTTCTATGACCTTTTCATGTGAAGGATTTTAGAGCCCTAAATAACTAAAGTATATATTTCGTATTCTTTACTATCCTTTTAAACATCTGGGGACCCCTAAAATGTTATACGGATCTCTTTAGGAATCACTGTTTTAGTGAAGATGCGATTAACAGCTTACATGACTCACAATTAACTGCAAAATACAATATTTCTAATATGAAAGGCACCGACACCATCACTGTACAAATACGTTTTGAATGTCTGAACACACAACTATAACTGCACTATTAACTGTATGTGTATTGGAGCCATTCATGGGATTTCAAAGATCAACCCTGCACATTACACCTTTGATCTGACCTTTGACCTACGAAGCACAAGCAAAAAGGATTAATCTGTTGGATTACTTTTTGATTACTTGATCATTCATTTTATCTATAAAACATCAGTAAACTGATTTTTTTTCTTTCTTTTGGTGTTTCATTGTAAAACACTTTAGAAGACGGATAAAAAAAGCAGAATTTTCCATCATTCATCTCATGGCCCATCAGATATATTATGTGATCATGTTGGAAACCGCTGCAGTCAGTGATAGTTGAGGTCCATGTTACAGTAGATAAATGACAACTTTATAATAAATAATAATAATTAATAAAAAGACACAGATTGACACAGATAACATGCTGTTTTGATACATGTCAGACATTAAGGCTGCAATTATTTTCATTAATCTGTTCAATCATTTTCTCAATCGATTATTCGTTTGATCTGTAACATCAGAAAACTGTGAAAAATATCCACCACAGTATCCTAAAGCACAAGGTGGCGTCATTAAATATCTTGTTTTGTCCAACCAACAGGCCAAAACCAGAACAAATTCAACTTACTATCATGTAAAACCAAGAAAAGCAGCAAATTCTCACATTTAAGAACCTGGAAGCATCAAATCTTTGTAATTTTTTTTAAAAAATTCATCAACAGAGGGCATCTTAATGTTATTAACAGCAGAGCAGAGTATACCGTGTGATGTGATGTCAAACAGGCTGTGTTGAGACTAAAGTGCAGAAGATAATGTAAGAGTAACTTTACAGATAAATACCAGTGAATTTCCAGATCACTGCCATTAAATGATACCCAGTTATGTCTAAAATATCCTATTCAAGCACCGGCCATGAGGAGCAGCTAGAAAGGATTTGGAATTTCTTCATTTAGACCTTTTATGTCTGATAGAGCTACAACAATTAGTCCATTAATCAATTAGTCGATTGAAAGAAAATGAATCAGCAACTATTTTCATAATTGCTTAATTCTTTAGGTACTTTTTTTAAAAGGAAAAATGCCAAAGATTTGATGGTTTCAGGTTCTTAAATGTAAAATTTTCTTTGGTTTTACATGACAGTGAATTGTTCAGGGTTTTGGATTGTTTGTTGGACTAAAGAAGACATTTCATTACGCCACTTTGGGCTTCGGGGTATTGTCGTGGACATTCTTCTGTTTTTTTGATGTTTTATAGATCAAACAAATGATTGATTAATCAAGAAAACAGTCTGACAGTTTAATCGATAATGTCTGACATGTTTCAAAGTGGTATCTGTGTGAACCAGGAGCTAAACACAACTAACAACTAACTGTCAGTCATAGCTGCTAATGTGTTTTATTCTTTCTGATTTACTTCCTGACGTTAAGACACGTTCACCATCATTAATAACTTCTGTCTGCAGGGTGAAAATAAGAACTGTCATTCATTTGCTGTAACACAGACTTAAACTATCACCGACTTTGGTGGTTTCCAACATAATCACATAATAAATCTGATGAGTCGTGAGATGGATTTCTGCTACATAAAATTCTGCTTTTTGTTGAAAGTTTGCGTTTCTCTTGGAGAAACCATATAGTTTTAAACCTTCTGTTCTCTAAAATTTACAATGAAACACTAAAAGAAAGTGTGTGGGGGGGGGGGGGAATCACTACTGCTAACAACTTTTAAACATACAAACTGTGACAAGAGATTACAAGAAGACAAACACTCACTGTATGTACATATTCTCTTCTTAATAGGCTTTTTGGATGCTTCAGGCATCACTGACAGGAACTTGGGACATGTAGCTTCTTCCATTTTTGTTCTGTTGTTTTGGAGGACTTGGGAGTTTTTTTTTCCTGCCTCTGAGTCTATAAAGTTGACCGTGTGCTCTCTTTTCCACCTGCTGTGAGTTCAGGCTGGCAGCACATTACTCACAGCTCCAGGAGAGGCAGTAAATCAACTCCAAATACCGCAAAACTCACAAGTTAATAAAATGCTAATTTACTGTCAGTGTTGTTCATCATGTAACCAACAAATCTAAAAGCTTCAGTATTTCAGTAACACCCCCCAAAATACCAATTAGACAAAATAAAATAAATTCAGTTTGACATTTTGAAGCATCTTTTTGTGAATTTGCATATGTGATTTTAATTTAATCCCATTTTCTGTGTCTTAAAGAGCTGTTTAATCAAGCAGCTGCATGAGGGACAAAGTCTGGAGAATGATTAGCCTGTGTTTGATTTGATTGTAGCCTATAAAACAGTTTTCTAGACAATCATAGTGTTTGCACATAGATAAAGACAAACCGTTAATAAAAATCTACACTGTGGTAGCTGAACTGTTACAGCACATGTCACATACTACTACTGGGAGCCTTTGTTGCATGTCTTGCTCTGGTTTATCTCCTTGTTTCCTGGCTGCCTCTTCACTATCAGCTGTCCAATAAAAGGTGAAAATGCCCCTAAACAAGTCTTTAAAAAAAATCTATGCAATAATAGTTTTTCAAAAGCCAATAATTGGGAAAATGTTGGTGCTTGAAATGCATTTATAACTCTAAATAACTTGCCAATACATGACAAATTTTGAAAATAAAATCAATGTTTTTAAGTAAGGCCCATTTAAACATAATGTGGTATCAAAGGTTACATGCAACAACTTAACAAAACTCCTCCTGTGGCCTTCTTTAACATGGACCTTATAACTTTCCTAACAGAGGCCCCGGGGCCGGCCAGTGACTAAAACTATAGGATGGGCAGGCTAATACAAGCCCATCCTTTTCAGACAATTCTTCTGACCAACTTAAAAAACCAATGGCAACCCCTAAAAGCCTGTCTTTGTCACCCTTAAACCCCAAGATGCTCTAAAACACCATTGTGCAGTTAAACCTCATAAATTTGTCGCAGGGACTGATTAAACATCACGGGAATTGAAACACTAAAGATTTTGTCTAGGTCCCTTTAGGCCGAGGGACAATGGTCCATTCACAGGGAGACACATGGACAAAAAGAGTGTTTAAGGGGAAATGCAGCGAGCTGAGGGGTTTGGCCAGTCCCCTCCATATGTGATACAAGGTGGCCCCAGCAAGGGGGACAAAGGGCCAGGTGACAGGGACGATGGGCTCCAGGGTCACAGGACGAGCAAACAACATTATAGGGGGCGTGAAAACAGAAGAAACTGACATGATTTTAAACACTGAGGCATATTTTTCATGATAAAATATTTAAATGAGGGGGGGAAATGCTTCAGCAAGGAAGGGGAATCTGTTAATTGAGAATATGACCAGTGTTTCTCTAAATCCACGCTCACTGGAAGTCACTGTTAGAACTTATTAAAACTGTAATAAACTGTGAAAAACATCAATATAAAACCCCTTTTTCTTATCTTTTTCTCACGGTGGAAAGCATTACCCTCCATTACTGCACCTGTTCAGTTCTCTTGTAAAATATTTAGGATGAGTGCTTGAAAAAAAAAAGTTGATAATTATCCATTAATTCAGCCTGTTGGACTCTTAAAAAAAAAAAAATCACATCCTCTTCAAACCTACAATGTACAACATTTCCAGATAAATCCTGAGTTTCACAGCCTCGTTTAGCTTTACTTGCTTGCAGAATAACAAAAGTTAATTGTATAAAAGTGAAAAGCAGCTCATGGGCCCAGAGGACAACAGGGTGCTATAGTGACTGAGGCTGTAATGTTTACTGGGTATTCTTATGCTTAACCAAAGCCAGTCCTTTTATAAGTGATGTTTGCACAGCTTCTGGGTGCATAATTAGTTTTTTTAACATTATAAAAGCCTCTGGGCCCCAGTCATGACCTGCTACATATTTTAGATTTTTATATATTTTAGGCTGCATATATAAACATATATGCAGCCTAAAGCTTTAGGTCTAAACTTGTCACATTTTGAAGATGTTTAAAAAAAGAAAAATTTAAATAAATGGGCCTATAGAAGCTGGTTTTGAGAGATTACAAAGCACCAAATATTTGTTGGTGTAGTCCTGAAAAAACACATTACACTGGAAAATATCATAGAAAATAAGAGGAAGTTTTTATTAATCGTTTCCTTCACAAAAAGAAAAAAAATATACAGTTAAAACCTTTAAAGAAAGTCTCCTTAAAGGCAACAAATAACATGATTTTTTCCTTCAAACATTCAGGCTAACTGCTGCTACATATCTCTTCTATTACCACATAATGCAGCCTACTGTTCGTTATTTGTCTCCAACAAAAGTTATTTATACAAATATTATATTTTTAAAAGGCATAAAAAACAAATACATTATCTCACCAGATAATTAAAAATCTACAGGCTACACCAGTAAGCCCATATATGAGAAAATATTATCAGCATTTTTAAAAAAAACAGTCACAGAAAGACGCAAAATATCCAAAAAAAAAATGTGCAAAATATTTTTCATTCTGTAGTGAAAATCTTAATGTTTAAGTTGCTCGAAATTTTGCAAAAACATTCAGAAAACATTTGATGCAATAGTAAGTGAGTTTGTGCATTGAAATGAGGGCGGAGGCGGATTTCACTTGAAAGAATTAAACTGGACCGAGTCGCTCCAAAAGTCTCTCCAGGCCAATCTGGAGGCCGCCGCGGCTGGAAAGTGCTGGTATCTGGGAGGAAGAGCGACGGGGGACGGATGCTGAAGAGACGGGTAGGCTAAGGGGAAGGGTACCGCTTGAAGAGGCGGTAAACAGGCAGGTTTATCCGCTTCAAGTATGCAGGTGTGAAAAGGTTTCCCATCCCGGACCAGGATCGGAACAACGACTCTGCGCAGGACCGGAGGCTGAGCTATCTCCATGTCCTGCAGCGCTCCTTCCGCCCGACCCCTCTTCATCTTGTAGCGGTGGTTCTGGAACCAGATCTTCACCTGGGTCGAGGTCAGGCTTAAGACCCGGGCTAGCTGCTCTCTCTCCGGGCCGGACAGGTACCGCTGCTGGCGGAAGCGCCTTTCCAGCTCCAGGGTCTGAGCTTTGGAGAACAAAACTCGGCGCTTCTTGTTCTTCTTGCTCTTCTCGGGCTCCGAGTCCAAGGACGAGTCATCCGGCTTGGTTGAGTCCGGGGAGGCCTCAAGGCTGCCTTCATCCGAAGCTGTACGAAAGGCAACAACAGGTTAGTCAAAATTAGAATAAATAATATAGAAATAATGTGAAACCAAACATTTTTGCACATTCTCCTCGAGGTGGTAAAGGTCATCTATCTATCCACTTAACTGGATGACAGCTCCTTATAATTTACAAATATAAATACGTCCAGGAGATTTTCTAACATCCACATGCTTTTTAATGAAATTGCATGCGATAAATTCAGCACCATCAACGTGCCATGGCTTTAAACGTGTACTCACATATGCAAGGGCTGCGGTCGCAATCCATCCAGGAGGTGTAGGGCGAGCTGGAGGAGCAGGAGGAGTAAATCGGGGAGGACCGCGGCGCTGCCTCCGCATCCTGCTCCGGCAAATCCAAGATGCTCCTGACTGAAAAACTGAACTTGGTAGGAACAGCCATTACGTCCGTGAAATCCGGTTTGTTTTGCGCAAAGAGAAAAAAAAAATAAGCACTTGAATTCTATCCAAGGAGAGAAAAAAAAAACCGCATCCGATCCTCTCCACTTTTACGCACTGTCCAAACACCAGCTAGGAAACCAGTGTGTGCGCACTACAGGCTCAGTGTTTACACAAACAGCACTCCATAAGCTGCAAACAACACAAGGCTGCTCGCTTATAAAGCCTCCTCCTCCGCTTAGTACCTGAATGGCTCGAGTGCTGTCACCCAATGATGGTAGGTGTGGACGTGCGGAGTAAAAAAAAAAAAAAAAAAAAAAAAAAAAGGCGCTTCAACAATGAGCGAAGGAAACACTCGTCATCATTACAGATTCGTCCCGTATCGTCAAACTGGGGAACAGATAATGGTAATTGTTGGAGCTGAATCACGTCTTGGGTGGCAACTGACAACAGAGCCCGTCCCATCATCAAACTCCCCTCCACCTCCCCCCTCCCTCACCCCCTCCTCCTCCCTCCTCCTCTAGCCCAAACAACGTGTCTAACATTTGCATACAAAGTGAGCAATTAGCGTGATGCCTGCAGTTGGTTTAACTAATACGCCCATTATAGACGTATTAATTGCAGGCGTGAGAAGTTTTGACGTTTATGGACACATTCAGATAATTCTTGTTTTCTTTTTTTAGCTCAGTGGATGATATTTTACTTCATGACATATTTTTTTGAGAAATAATATTGTTGAAGAGGCAAATTAATTGCGCAATTTTTTTTTTAAAAAAAATGCCATTTTCAACCTCCAAACACGCCTGATTCAGCTTCTGACAAATTGGAGCAATGACTGATCACTGCTGACAACATTTTATTATTTGGTAATCAAGACAAATGATCGACAATTCATCATGTTGCACGCACAGAGCTTGTAGCTTCCAATTAAAACTGCATGTCTTGATTGTTCTCTGTCCAAATTTAACACTTCAACTGTGTGATTCGCTTATGTCAAAGTGATCCGATCATTCTCTGTCCAAACTGACGCCTACAGGCTGATATGTCCGCTCTGGTTTTTTGGGTTTTTTTGTCCGTCGAGACATATAAAACGCATTAAATGCAAAGCGTGAATCCAGCCTTATGTGGGGGCTGTGTTTTTCTCTCTCTCTCTCTAGTATTTGATATTGATATCGGGCCCTCATCCACTTCAGCGAGGTGCATGAGGCCGGGGAGGAGAGTGGACATGCCTCCCCAAGTCGTCCTGGGTGGTCGGACGAGAGCGAACACAAATACATGCCAACCAGAGGAGAGGAACAAAAGGGGAAAATGTAGCCCCGCGTCCGAGACCCGTTGGAAGCATTTGTTCCAGTCAAGATTTTGCATTTGTTCAGTCCCGCAATAATGCCTGATTGACGCCCCGGCACAATGTCCTTTAACTTTCCAGGATAAATCCGAGCTTGTTCCGTGTTGTCATGGTTTTGAATGGAGCTGAATAGGATCTGGGCCACTATCTACTGCTCTGCGTCTACTGCCGCCAAGTCTATAGTCTGAAGCAATATTACATGTGTGATTCAGGACGTATTAAATTCCTTTTAGATTTTCAGAGTTCAACAAAGTCAGTGACCTATATTATCGCGCCAAAACGCTCTTAAATCAGCCTCCTTCTGTCGTTTTCTTCCGGTTTAAGATCTTTACGCACATCACAAGTCTTGTCCCTGAAAACTAAACGTTATATAACAAGATATTTTCAGGAAAAAACACATCAGATCTGAGAGGAACGACTCCCTCCACTGTAAAGCATCATTTTCTCTGCACACAACAGCCTCCCAGTGGTTGACAAACAGCTGCGGATTACAGTACGCAGGTCAGCTGGAGTGGATAGTTTACAGAGAGCACTCGATTGGAGAGCAAAAACACGCAAAGGCAAAGAAAAGTCATGTCCAAAGAGCGGGAATTTTCTGTCCACAATGACCCAACAGCCTCTTAATCTATTTAACACCCGCTGGCTTCAGCTAGAGAGGGTCCTCTGCAGCTCCCAAGAGCTCTCCACTGCCAAATATTTACTCTGTTGTTCAGATCTCCAAACCCAATCCCTTCTCAGCCAAATGGAGATTTTTCTCACATGGCTCTGCAGCTGAAATCTCAACAACTGACAGTTTTGACGTTTAAGAGCGTATAAGGAACCTCAGTAGATGTTTTGCAGTCTGATCGGCCTTTACAAACTATGTAGTTTAACAATAAACTGATGCTTTTCTCATATTGGCTTCTCTCCACTGGCTAACAGTCAAATTCAGTAGAAAATATGACATTTTAGTTGTTATATTAGTATCAGGCACAGCATGATGCAGCTCCCTGGTTTCTGAATTGTGTGTCCACAGTGACTAAAGACTCTCGGGTCAGCTGACCAGATGTTTCCTGAACCGCCCCCCCCCCCCTCTTAAAAATGACTGAGACAACTTTCTGCTATCTGTTCTAAAATTAAACCGTTTTGATCCAGGATTGTCCCTAAAGTCATTACCTCTAAACTAGAACCAGATCCTTTATCAGTCGTCCTCGGCTCATCTGAATCCACAGGGAACCTTAATTCAGCTCTGAAACTGTTCCTGTTCTCTCACTGCAGGAAAGAAATCACACACACTAAAAGGAAATTACTGTCCCAAACATTAAAATGCTGCTGGACGACATAATTAACACCTTATATTTAGAGAAGATTCAATATGCAACCACTTACTAAGCACATCGGAGCTTGAAATTAGAAGACAAACTTTGTAATATTTCACAATATTGTACAAATGTGAATGAAAGATAAACAGGGAAATTGTTTAGAGTGACAAACGGGGAAAAGGAAACAAATAGATAATCCCAATGTCTCCTCTCAGTTATTGATTGTGTGATTAAATGTCTGGTGGATACTTCTATACCACATCCTTTGATTTTATTATTGTTAAACTGAGCAACAACTTAAGTTCTGTGCTAAATAGCACTAAAAAATTGTTTAAGGGAAATTCAATGCAGGTCTTTGCCCCTGAATAATCTGTTTACCTTATAAATCCTCCAATTCTACTGATATAAAAACTCTCAAGACTCAATGTAGTATATAGTGATTTTCTAACAAAGGTTTTTGCTCTTTTATATCCTGCATCTTTGATATTTTGCACTTAATTAAATTCTAAAGTATTTATAATATTGCTAATCTAAGTCAAAGTCCTAAAACAAACACTCACAATGGCGCCACCATGTCCTGTAATCTGCACTCATGTCGTCCAGTTACCAAACACTATGTGACGGCTCAAATTGTGAGCCTGCAGTTTATGAGTGAACCGAAGAAAGAGATAAAGCCGTGCGCCGTTTTATCTGATTCCAGTCTGAATCATTGTCCGTCACTTTAAACATCCACAATGACCCCACTGTTACTCCTCAGTGCTGCATGATGCTCCAGCAGCTGCACCTGCCGCTGGTATCCTCTCCGTCTCCCTGTCCTGTAAATACCATTAGCATTTTGGAGAGGGGCTGCGGGGGATAATTACTTGGCAGCCACATCTCTCTCTCTCTCTCTGCAGTAAACCCTAGAGTCTTGTGAGGCCGCTTGACCACACAGCAGCAGCAGCTGTGTGCTTACTGCTTAGTGAAAGTGTGTCAAAAAAAGTCAAGTCAGGTTTATTTGCACAGTGATTTAAAGACACAAAACCACTGTGTGCCAAAGTGGTTTTCATGAATGGAGATAAAAAACAGGAAGAGGGAGACAGATCCTGGAACATCAGTGAAGTTATGAGAGAAATAAAGTGGACTGAAGAGCATAAAACGACATGTTTATCACTGGGAAAAGTCAACGCATGAAGAAGATGTAAATGGGAGTTTTTAAAGAGTTATTCCAGAGTCTTAGTGAGGCTAAAAGCTAAATTATGTTCTTGATTTGCTAGATCCAGTATGCTTTGTGTTTAGTTTAAATTCAAATTTGGATTATTTATTGTGATATTTTTTGTCAGACAGTGTAAAAGTTATGATATTATGATTAAAAAATAGAGAAATACTACTCACTTTTAAGCCGAGTTGTTTCCACGCCCGCCATCGTCACAGCTCACCAGTGGTTATTTGGGTCCCATTAAGTTTATATTATCAACTACAGGAAGCAAAGAGGCCGTTGCCATCTGCAAAAAATGTATTGTATTATTATTAAAGTCATTGGAGGAAAATATGTTTAAAAAATATCAAAGTAATTGCAGGCTGTTAAAAGTAAATGTATCTTAAAAGATCTACTCCGTTAATGAGAACAAGACCGTATATGATAATCAGTTTATATACTTCATTTCACTTCATTGTGGTCATATGCTGTTATTTAAAGCAGGGAGATCCAAACTGTATTAAATAACTACATGCTGTTGGCATTAATGTCTATGAGGAAATATGTGCTCACTTAGTCAAAACAGGCTCTTTAGAGGATCCGACGGTCAGCGTTTACTTTCTACAACAGCAACATTACTCATCAATCATTATTGTTTTAAAAGTATTAATCTTAGCAAAACATCCTTAAGCATTTGATGAATAGAAAAACCCTCATTTATTTATTTTACACTGGGTTAAAATAGCATAACATTTCAGTGACACAGTTATTATATCTTCCTGACTTCATGACCAGAGGATGTCAGGTATGAAGAAGCTGCTCCTTGTCCACTAGAACCTCACAGAAAACAGAAAGTCTTTCCTACCTGTTTTGTCTTGTTCCTGTTTTCCTGAGATGCATCGTGGAAAGAGAGACACTGACCATGGGTACTTCCAACTTGTTGACATGTCTGACTGCCCTGAAAAAAATAAGAGTAAGTTAAAAAAAAAAAAACATTTTTGAGGACAAAGCAATGATCATTTTTGGTCTTTTACATGTTTACAAGCACTTACTAAACCAGAAATGTTTCACTTTTGAGCACAAACAGCAGCTAAAGTCTTTTGTAGTTACACATGTGCGCTATGTGTGATACTTGGTTGCCCTCTACAGGACACATGTTAAACCTGACAGAGAGATTATCAACACTTGTTCAGCCCTTTTCAACAATACACAGACTGTTCAGTCCATTTATAAGTCCTCATTAAAAGCCTATTGGCCCATTTGAATTACGCAAAAGACAATAACTAGACAAAGACCGAGGAGAACAGTGAAAATAATACTTTATGAAAAATACTTGGACATGTTCCTCCTAATTATCTTGAACTGAAATGAAGGGGTGAATACTGTGTGAAAAGGATGGCAGGTGGTGATGAAAATCCTCTATAGCTGGTGTTGGAGAAGGTGTTTAATGCTGCTTAAAGTCACTGGTGGTAGATGTTGAGAGAGGGAAAACTATCACTGTCCTGCAGGTTTCACTGCTGGGATTCATGCAGCCATCACCTGACCTGCACATTAAGATTCAAGACAGGCTCATTGACTCAGGCTAAACACTGCACAGGAAAGGCTTAATGCATTTTAAAATGCATTACAAGTAAATCTGACTGACTAAAATGACTCAATATTAACTTTAGGAGTCAAAAAATGGAGGCAAATACACACAAAGATTCTAATATTGGGTAGTAAAAAGGATCTAACTTAAAGGTGTTTATAGATGGTTTTACTACACAAAGGTACATACAGCACAAAGCAAAGTAATATAAATAAATATAGCAAAAAGAACCACCTCATGTATTGAGCTTTTAGATTAATTTATACACACATGAGATGATTCTTTTCACTGTTTTTAACTATTCCTGACTTTGTTGGGAAGAATAAACAGTAGATCCTGCTTTTATTTTTATTAAGGCAGAGCACCTGACTGAATTTCAGTGCAGGAGACGTGCACCTGTTTCCTCTTTATGAACTAATACAGATAAATAATAAATATCATGGGTTAGGATGGATACAGAACAATATACAGTACTGTGCAAAAGTTTTAGGCACTAAAAGTAAAGTGAGGATGCTTTCAAAAGTATTGCCATGAATAGTTCATTTCAAATCAATTTCAGTAAACAGAAGACACCTAAATCAAATCAATATTTGCTTTGAGCAGCTTCGCCTTTATAACAGCACCAATTTTTCCTCGGTACACCTGCACACAATTTTTCAAGGTATTTGGCAGGTCGGTTGTTTCAAGCGAATAGTTTTTCTGTGGATTCAGGCGTCTCAGCTGCTTCTCTCTCTTCGTGTAATCTGATCGATGATGTTGAGATCAGCACTCTGTGGAGGCCAAACCACCTGTTGCAGGACTCCTTGTTCTTCTTGTCGGTGAGGAAAGTTCTTTATGACTCCGGCTGTATGTTTTGCATCGTCGTCATGCTGCAGAATATATTTGGGATTAATCAAAGGCCTCCCTGATGGTATTGCATTATGGATAAGAATCTAAACATCTAAAGTACCTAAACACTTTGCACAGCACTGTAAGTAGTGGGGTGATATAAGGGAATAATGACATATCGATGCATTTTTTTGAAATTTTTAAACTGAAACTGCTTCAGAGCTAAAACTATAAATATTAATCTTTGACTACTAACTAGTAAAATACCATCTTGTGTAGTAGTGCATGGCAGTGGCTGCTAAGGTAAACTTTAATGCCTGCAGTAGTTGATGTATCATTTACAGATTTCTTGATTCATAAATGTCCACCAGATGGCGCCACCGCATTTTGGAAGAACCAGGCTGTGCGGTCAGAGTCTGAGTCTTGGCACTGACTCAGCAGCCATCACTGATCCTGTGTAATGAACGTGACCCAACAATGACACACAGGAAGACTTTAGAAAATGAAAACACTCGCTTCTTGTCACCAGGAAATGACGGGATAGATTATTGACCCAGAGTCGGATTCCTGGAAGCATCTGCCATCTGTTTCTCCACATATACAAACCAGTAAAAAATCAACTCACCTCACTCTACCTGTTTCTCCTGCCAAAATATGTTGCTACAGATTCCACTAACATGCAACTTGCTATTAAATTTTGCAATCAAGTGCAGCAGCCTCACCTCATTTCCATGTTGGAGTGCAACCATGCAGCATGCAGAACGGATTTATGAGGCTTCAGTGCTGTGAGCTGTTCACTTCGCCATGAAAGCAGAAAGAATTACACCACCTGCAGGTTCCCGGGCTTCTAAGGAGAGAACAAGGTGAAAAGTTAGGAATGATAATTATAGAACTTTCTATCATTCCTGCTTTTTATTCCTATCATTCCTAACATTTACTCCACGCCGGTTTTTTTTCCTGGCGGCAGGCTTCATAAACACAATTCAACTGCATAATCTTTCTTACAATCCTCCCTGACATTATACATCTGACTCTTGTCGGCCTCTGTTTGTTTATGAGGATATTGAACACTCAGTCTACTCAGTAATCTAATAACACTGTGTAAAAAAAAAAAAAGAGACGCTTGTGCGCCCAAAAGCTGACTAATTGCAGGAATGTTTCTCCGCTTATGCTGGGATCTTAATGGATGAGGAAATTTAATATAAGTGCAATCCAGGTATGACTCAACGATTCCCAGAGTCTAGTGCATAACACGGCGGTGTGGTCTGTATCAACACCCCATTTGCACGTTTCTGCACAAAGGAAACGCCGCGTAAAAGCGCAGTAAAGATGGAGCTTTCCATTTTTCAGTGTCCTTGCATTCGGGACAAAGAGGGGTCCAAATTAGGGCGGAATGAAATATTTAATACTAATGGATGCCAGGTGCCAGACGAACAGATGTCAAAGTGATGTATGCTTAAAAGTGTCGTAAATATTGTTTCTTTTTGTCCCTCTCTGCTGAAACCCAGGCCTGGCCTCTGAAACACGACTACATACGTCGTTAACCCGCGTTCGTCCTCATTAAGGCCGCACTAAAGTTACCGGGCCACTCAGCCCGGGAGAAGTGCTAACCTGCAGAAAGACTTTAATGGTGTCACCGCAGTTTGGACGGCAAAGGTTAGAGTCATCAATGCGGGTTATTTTAAAGGCGCCCAAGCCATAGCATCCCCCCCCCACTCCCCCTTCCTCCCCCCCTTTCAAAAAAAAAAAAAAAGCAGCAGCCTCCACACATTAAATCTCCATATAGTCTTATCTTATTTGTATCAAACAGCTCTGCGCCTTCATAAACTGGATTAGTGGAGCTTTTGGGTGACAAACTGCTGCTGGGCCTTGAGCTTACACACTTACACACACACACACACACTCACACACTATAACTCTCCACATGTGTGTATCTTATTGCAGTCCGTTTTGGGGACAGTTGGTATGAGATGACAGACCTCCAACCCCTCTGTGAAGCAAGAAATCACCGCGCGTCCCCATAATAACCTGTTAGTGGTGACTTGGATTTCCCGCAGGATCCTACTGGGAACATTTATTCACCCATTTGCAGTTTTCTCTGCGGAGAATCTGAGCAGCAACGCGGCTGTGCAGATAAGGAAATCTACTCTGCTGCAGTAGTAGTACAGGATGTAGCCTGTTTTTTTTGTTTTTTTTTCTGTTTGGGACCACAAAGAGGAATCAGTGGGCGGATTACAGTCAGTCCAATTCAACTCACTTGTCTCTTGATAGAAGATGACTCACACCCATCAGGCTGCAAATGAATGAATGTGATTATTAGAAAATAAATCACTGCGTGTGAAATATAGTCTTATAATAATAATAACAATAATAATAAAGATATTTTAAAAACATAATATTCAACAAAATAACTTAACAGCGATAATTTTTTGACTTTCTAGTTACTTGCAAAAAATATTATTTACAATATGAAGAATAACTTAATTTTTACGACTTCAGATAAAAATCGCATCACTTCTATTGTTTTTTGTTTTCTTTTTAAATGTAGTTTTTTAATTATTATTATTCAGCACTTTTTAATGCACTTTAATAGCGCGCGGGTGGTGATGGATCGACTAGGCGTGTCAATAAGTTAATTTCTTTGTGGTTTCGGCTTTCAGTCTGACACCTGCAGCTCTGAACGATTCCAACGTGAATATAAAATGATTGATTAGGTTACTATGGCAATAAAAGTGATGTTTGGTTGCTTAAACATCTTTAGAAAAAACAAACAAAGAATAATATTTGTCGCCTGTTTCTATATTAATAGAATGAATGATGAATGGTTGATGTATAACAGCATTTTTTATAGTTGATAAACGTATTTCACAGGTGCTGAATATAAATGTAAATCATAACAATAAATCCAATAATCATTTCAGAACGTTTCGATCCTGCTTTGATCCTTCAAGGATGAAATGATTTTTACACAGAAAAGAGGAAGAAACATCGTCATTATTTTTGCATTAATTCGGTTACAGGTGTGAATATTTCAGGTGTGTTAATTGAAGAAACGGAGATTATACGATACATTCTTTTATGGGATCAGTATCAATGAGGTGGAATATACGAAGCTGCGAGAGAAAATCGATTTTCCATTGATTACGTTTGATTGGATCGTTTTATTAGATGCAATAAACCAATAACCCACATTTTATCCACCGCAACATCAAACTAAACTCCACTGAGGACAAAGAGGGAATATGAACGAGTTGTTCAACATACACACAAACTTTCCTTTATACTTTTTCGATCAAGCTTAATCGAAATCCTGCAACTATAAGCAACTCTTTGGGCTGCTTGATATTTTATTTGGTGTAAAACAGTCCCAGGTATATAATTTTTTTCTCATGCAGTGCTGGATCTCTCTCTCTCTCTCTTTCTCTCTCTCTCTTAGTGGTGACAACAACTGCTGAGAAAAAAAAAAGGTTCATCATGTCCTCACTTGTTGTAAATTAAAAAGCAAAAAGGTGGTTAAACTCTGTTCACACATGAAGGAGGATAGCTGAAGTGGGAGTGGTTGCGACATCACAGCTCATAGCTGTTTTTCAAGCCTACAGTGTAAACGGACTGAGGTGGATCTGTGAAGTTTTGTGCCACCAAACACAATTTATCTGTACTCGACAAGACAGAAAAGCAAGATTGGAGGCGCTAAAATGTATAATTCATGTTTTTTTTTCACCCCCTTTCTCATTATAACAAGATCAGACATTAAACATGTGAACAGGATTCTTAATCTTTGCGGAACAGTGGATGTTGGTGTCCATCATGATGTTATTTATGGGAGTGTTAAGTGCTCGCTAGAAGTAAAAAAAGATTTTTTTTCTCCACTATTTCACTTTTTTAATGATGTGCAGCTTAATATTTTGCCTGGTTAGGACTGTCAGCGCCTTAAATTATTATAATTTTATTTTTCTTACTTCATTCTGGCATTCAGTATCCTTTCAAATTTGGTATCCATTGCGTTGGAGGAACATCACCTTAAAGGACGGCTTCACAATTTTTTCAACTATGTCCTAAAACAACAGTCAGGTGTCCATATTGACACAAGTTTTTCTTGCTGTAATCATTCCTCCTTCTTCACACTGGCCATTAAGTGATCCCTGCATAATACACCTTCAGTGTAAGTGACGGTTGACAAAATTCACAAGCGTCTTACAGTCTTTTTTAGAGCCAAATTCCCTCCTTTTTGTTGCTATACTTCCACCGCAGCTCAACAGGAAAACACTGTCTGTGGAGACACAAAGAGGGAATTTGTAACTAAAAAAGTTGTGACTGTGGAAAATATCCACAGATGGTTGAAGGCTCATATAAGCGTCAGATTCACTTTTAAATACATTTTTTTGGCTCAAAACGAGGGCTGTGGGGTTTTTGTCCACACATAACACATTTGGAGAGGATCCTTTAATGGTCAGTATGAACAGGAGGAATGATTACAGCGAGCAAAACCTGTTTCAGTGTTCATATGGCCACCTGACTGTTGTTATTAGACACACTTGAAAAATTATGAACCCATCCTTTAATGGCGCACAGAAATCTGAAAAAAAAGAGGACAAGAGGCAACACATTAATATCTTCCATCATCTTGAGTCAATAAGGACTTTCTACCCGTGGAAACAACTATGACCAAAGCAGACACTGTGATGTAAACAGGTACAAGTGCAGACCTCCATCCAGACAGCGGTGTTATACTGTAGCAGCTTCACGATCCAGCTGAGACAAGAGCTCCTGTTTGCTGAACAGATTCCATAAACGTAAATAAAGGAAGGGATCTGTAAACAAGAGGAACAAATATTACAAATTAATACAAAGTCGTCCGATTTTGGAATCATTAGAGGAAAAATATGATCATGCTGTTGCAGGTTTATTCATATTTTCTATCTCCAAACGAAACAGGGGTTGCGTGCATTAAAGAGGTGTAAATACACTTGAGCAGTTTGTTAAAAAAAAAAAAATGTAATCCAACTGTCTGAAGAGAAAAAATAAACGGATGTAGAAATCAAGCTGGAGGAAGTGCAAAAAAAATGGTATTATTTATAAAATCTTCCTCAAGCGTTAAATCATAGATTATCGAGACACAATGGGAGTGTGTTTTGCAAGCACTGCATTGCAAAGTTTTGCATATAAACCCTAAAGGACACCAGACAAACACACACAGCAGAACTCTGCAACATATTCAGACAAGAAAATCCATTAGTTATATACATCCTGCAGGATTTAAGCCAGAAATGCAGTTTAAAAGACAATAATTTAATGTTGTTTAATTTCTTTAGTAAATTATAATGTAGTTATCTTCATCTTTAAACTTCTGGTGCAAACATAATATATAACCAACTACAATACTGATTAAAGTGTAAGACTGTCTCATAGTAGATTATGTGCAAAACAATGAGCATTACCTCCTTACATTACATTCAGAGAAACATAACATGAGAGCAGGTAATAAAACTATTCGGCCTGCTGTCTCCTGCAGCAGAGCGAGTCGCGGCTCTCCAGTCCATCATCAGGCAACACAATTTGTCAGACAAGTGATGCTTTGCCTCAACAGGCGGTATGAACAATTCAATTCGACATGGACGATTTTTTTTTTTTTTTTTTGGCTTGTGGACCATACAGGCATGTGACAGGCATGTAGAGTCTGGAAATCATGCGTGGAAGCCTGTTAGCAAAGTGGCGCTCCGTGTCCGGCAAGTTAACGAAAACATAGGGTGAAGATCTGCAGCTTAAATACATATTTATTAAAGATTACATCTACATTTAGAACACATAAGATCCCATTCACTACAAGGCCAAACACACAGTGTGCTGACGGGATAATGATAAGCATATGAAACTTCTTTAACCCACCTTAACAGCCTCCCCATTTGCAAATAAGTGACTTTATTATTATTATTTTTTTTTCGTGATAATATGCTGATAATAATAATATTACTAATAATATGATCGGATCATTTGCAATTCTTTCTCTGAATGTAATAATAACATAATTTATCCGACATGATGGGAAATTTGAACAATGCTTTCAATAAACTGCAATTATTTCTTTCAACCAGCGATATACTGTTAATATCTTCCAGTTGTTTGTGATGTCATTAATCGGATAAACGTGCAGGAAAAACCGGCGATGGCCCCCTCTGCGTCTGCAGCGTCATGTCTGCTCAAGTGGACGGACATGTAATCTGCTGTACATGATGAGTTTTATCAGAGGAAAAAAAAAAGGAAGGAAGGTGTCCGTTTAGTCTGAAAAGGCTGAAGATGGAGCAGTTTGCGGAGACCTTTGATCCCCCCCCTTCCACAACTGACCTCTTGTTATTTCAGCCACCAGAGGCACCTCAGTGGAAACAAGTTGAGCACGTTTCCCCGCGGTAAACATTATCCTTGACGCATTAGTGGCCTGGGAGCTGAGCAGGGGTGGGCAGGTGGTGGGGTTGGAGGGGTGGAGGGGGGGGTAAAAGCGGTGATAAAGTGGTAAATTTTTTAAAAATGAGTCAACTAAGACCCCCAGTCGGTCGTCATAAGGCAAATAAACTCTCATATAAACAACAAATATATCCAGAAAAGCGTTAATTTGCGCCTCTTTAAAAATTTAAATCTGTGTAATTTCAGAGATTTATGCCATTAAGAAAAGGTGGGGGAACTTTAAACAAAAAAATGTAGGTATAGCACGCCCCCCCCCACCACCACCACCACCCCCCCTCCCCTCCCTCCCTCCAGTATTCAGCCTACAGAGCTGTGCGTGCTGAAACAAATACTGAGGAATACTTTGTGTACATTTTGGCCCCTCAGAGTCGCTTCGGTGTTTAATGTCAGCAGAGGTTTTCAACGATATTCCTAATTGCACGGCTGTACGGGAGCGCCGTTTGATGTCTACATGCAACGTTGATCCCTTTAGGTTGCACAGAGATGAGGGTCAGTCATGCGCCGTGGCCTTTTTAAAATATGACACGAGAAAACCCAAAGCATATGTCAAAAGGGGAGAGAGTGGAGGCGCAAAGTTATGGCGTGTGTTTGTTTCTCGTGTCGGGAAGCAACAAATCTTTCTTATCGCTTGCAAGTGGGGGTTTCCATGTATGCGGAGGCAGTTAAGCCAGAAATTATCCCCCTTTTAAGATATTCTTCTGCAAACTTTGACACTGAAATGTAGCTATGTGAAGGATGAGACATAAAAGTTAATTTCTTTAGCATATATGCGCCTAAAAGCCTAAATTGCTTGTGCGCAATTGGCAAAAAAAGAAACCTTTTGGCCTGTCCGGTGCAAAGCCTTAATGCAAATCAAATGAGCTTACAACTTGAAATGTAAATATATATAATAAATTATTTACTTAAAATAACAATTTAATGCGGAATGGTCGTTACACACACGTACAGTTAAAATAAAATCATCTATATTTTTAAAATTGACAGAAGAATTAAATCTGGCATGGGTACAATCCCTCCATTTATTTTCAAACTGCATGAGCAGGCGGATTCTTTCCGCAGGTTAAACATTTGTCTCTTGATGGCCTTCATTTTCAGCAAAACATCCTCCCGTGAAGGATTTCTTTTTTTGGCGTGTTTTTGCAAAGTGTAGCACTCAAGTGCTTGATGCGTAAAGATGAATAAAAAAAAACAAAACAAAACACGGGCGACAAGTGAGAATAAATGTGTGACAATCCTCGAGCGCGTGGACATACAATTTACATACAAAAACATCAGCTCGGCCCAATTACATTACTCAAAACCAATCATTCATTTCCTCCCATTTCCTTAATGATGCCATTTAAAAGGTTGAGATGAAGGGTGGTGTAGTGGAGCGTAAAGCCACCCAAATACAGGTTTTCCAACTTTTTTGTTTTCATAGTAAAACGTGGATATTTAGTTTAGATGGAAAGATTTAATATTAGTCATAAAAACACGAGCAAAAGACAACATAGAGTAATTATACGCGGGGTTTTAGTTGCACAAGTTCATGCGCTTTTCTCTATATATTAATATTTTTTCAGGTTTTAATTCGGTGTGATGATCACCCAGCTGGAGCTTTTTACGCAACTTCTTTGATTTATTTAGCGCCACATCAGCGTTGGAAATGTGAAGATCTGATCCAAAATGATGATATTGCACTATACTTACCTTATCTGTCTCAATAACAAACGCATTCATGGTGGTATATCCCCAGCTTTGCTTTCTGATGGGGAGAGAGCAGGACGAGGAGGAGGACAAGGGGGAGGAAGGGGGAGGAGGAGGAGGAGGAGGAGAGGGGGGGGGATCTCTGTAGACTTGTCATGTCAAACTTTCTGACCAATAGCGACGCGGTTCTGCACAATCTCGAAACTCTATTGGAGAGTCCAGCCAATCAGCAGGGGAGAATCGTTGGAAGACCAGCCTCCTTATTTCAGCAGATAGAAATGTAAGCCTGTAGCCAGCACCGTCAGGAAACAGATCGAGAATTTAGTTCCTCTTGTTCCTTATCGCGCAAGAAGATTTTCTTGGACGCGGTTTTGGACAGTGGACGCGCTGGACGCGGAGCAGGATCCACGCAGGAGGCACAACCAGGACTCCGTATTCTTCTTTTGCGGCTTTAACGCGATGGGTGAGTTCAATGTTGAATCGTGTTTTTTTTTTTTTTTTCCCCCCTCTCTCTCTCTCTCTCTTCTCGTCAGGGATGCAGCGAACTGTCCAACGGCAAGGTGGGAATATAGCGAAGATATTGTCTCTCTGTGTTGTTGTGACGACTCAGATTGGCTCGTGTTTAATCCTGCGGGAAGAAACTAGTAGACTGAATTATTTCATGACAGTTATGCTTGCTTTTTGGCTACTGGACATCCGTGTGAAGTTTAGCTTGTGTGCACGACAGCAAAAAGTCAGCTATTAAGTTGGTACTTCTCACCAAGACAACAAACTTAACTAAAAGTGATAAATTTGTATTTTTGAGTAAACATATTTTTGATAAAATTACTTGAAAGTCGCTCTTTGCGTAAAGATGCGCCCTGCGTAATTATGTTTTCTTCCAAATCAACTTTTAAGAGACATTAAAGAGTTAAAGACACAATGCTCTGATAAAGGACACAGCTTCAATAACTAGAATAAAAAGACAGTTTAATGCTTCATAACTTTGCTATATTTGATTGTTTATAGCTAATTGTGAGTGTAGTTAGAACTGTTAGGCCCTGTAAATAAGTGCTTTAACACGGGTGTTAGCAGTCAGTGGTGGGCCTTGGGTTGGTTACCTAATCGCTGTCTCATTGTTCTGCCCTTCTGTGTGTTTGTTTTTGACACCAGAGCCAGCCTTCGGTGAGGTGAACCAACTCGGCGGTGTTTTCGTGAACGGCAGACCGCTCCCCAACGCAATCCGGCTCCGGATAGTGGAGCTGGCCCAACTCGGAATTCGACCCTGTGACATCAGCAGGCAGCTGCGCGTCTCCCACGGGTGCGTCAGCAAGATCTTGGCCCGCTACAACGAGACCGGCTCCATCCTCCCGGGGGCCATCGGAGGCAGCAAGCCGCGGGTCACCACACCCACCGTGGTCAAGCACATACGGACATACAAGCAGAGAGACCCGGGGATTTTTGCCTGGGAGATCCGGGACAGACTACTCGCCGACGGTGTTTGCGACAAGTTCAACCTGCCGTCCGTCAGCTCCATCAGTCGGATCCTCCGCAACAAGATCGGGAATCTGTCGCAGCAGAGCCAGTATGAGTCGGGCAAGCAGGCGCCTCACCCACCGCCACAGCCAACGTTACCATACAACCACTTATACTCATACCCGACGTCCAAAGTGCCCACTCCCCCCGGCATGCCCACCCTTCCCGGACACATGGCCATGCACAGGATATGGCCTTCCTCGCACTCTGTGACAGATATTCTGGGGATACGGTCTATTACAGAGCAACAAAGTAAGCATGGCTGCATGGAGGGCGGTTGCATTTGTTTATTGCACGACATATATCCAACTTTTTGAGAGTTTTTTTTTTTTTTGCCCGCAAGAGCGCGAATGTGTGTGCGTTTAAGAGAGGGAGTGGTTTTATTTTTTTTTTCCCCTGAGTTACTCTAATTGTTTTTTATAGCCTAAGCTCCCAAAAATAAGTATTAGGACGTTACGAACTCGCCGGCCTCTATGGCGAGAGAGCTTAAAATGCCATTTGACCTGCCTGCTCTTATTGATTTGAAAGGGAGGCAGGTTAGTTCAGAAACAGATGGCCCGGCTTGCAGTAATAATTAAGAAGCGGATGTGGAATATTAGAGGGACAGCAGAGGGAAAGGCGGTGAGATGAAGTGCATCAAAATGAGGTGTTCTGAATGTTTGCCATGACTTGGAGCCAGACTTTTAGTGCTGCGTATTGTGATTTAGGCCTCAAAGAGTCAGCTCGCCATAAGATATATATCCTGTGTTGCATTGCGTTGTGTTTGTCATAGGCTACATGTGTCACAAATGCAGGTAGGCCCAGATAACTTTGGCGCGCACTCAACAAGACCACAACTGTTTTGGAAACAGTGAAACAGGATCCGGCATAAATCAGTGTTAATGGTCGGGCTCGGTGTTGTGGACGGGATTTTTCTGAGAGCCTGTTTTCCAGTGGCAGGAGGGGAAGTGTTGTCAGTGCAAGAGCAAGAGTCCTGCTGTCAGGATTCAGAGCTTCCATGCAGAAACACGCCCCGGCTCCTCTCCACCGCCGCCATGCGAGCTTAACTCGGGCAATAAACAAGACAAATGTGACGCAGATATCCACCAGAAATCACAGCGGAGGAATGTGTTTTGAAAATATGGCCTTTTTAAACAATTTGTGCATTTCCAAATGATTAGCAGATGTTTGTGGCAGGTTTCTGAATGCCGGGTTTAAGTTTTTTTAAAAGTAGGATTGAGTAACGTTGCACCAGGGAGATTATTTTTAATAAAATGTAAGTGGGAATTTATGAAAAATTGCACATAGAAAAGCCATATAAAAAGAAAACAATAGAGAGACGCTTGACATTAACAGGTTTTTGGTGATTTCACTTAAATGTAATAATTCTAGAGATTTAAATTAATGCATGACGCGCATGCGAGTACACATACACACACGCACGCACACACACACACACACACATACTGCAGGCTGAATTTCTGTGGGTGAATACAAAAAAAAATAAGATATAAAAAAAAAAAAAGAAAAAGCTTTGTAACATTGGTGGGCTTGCTTTTCCTACTGTGAACCGTGTATGATATGATCGCACACACACACACACACACACACACACACACACACACACACAAAGAGGAGGGAGACGGTGAAAAGTAAATCTAATTTGTCGCCAACAGGAAGACGTTGCGGTGGGCTTAAACGTCCAACCCTGACCCTCCAGAGAGTTGTCTTACCTCTCTAAACCATCTTCAACTGGGCCTCGATCCGATCTCCAGGAGGCACCATGTTCACTAAACGTTTAGTCTAAACACGGTTGTATTTAGCCAAGTGGAAAAACACGTAGATAATTCCACTTTCTCTCAGTGTTGTTGCTAAAAGCCCTGATCAGGTTTGTTGATTAATGACTGAAGTAAAAAATTCCTGAAACAAACTCAGATTTTAAGATATGATGTCATATAAGGAGAATTACAAAAGGGGGAAAAAATTAAAAGAAAAATGAAAAACTCAATAGTTGATGATGTCGATTTTTTTTTTGGATTTGACACTTAAGCAGATATTTTTGTTTAACTATTCACGAATAGAAAAAAAAAAAGTTAACGCCCCACAAATCAGCATATGAGCTTGTGCGCAAACTGACAAATGACCGTTCAAGTGCAAAATGTCACAGAGTTTATTGTGTCTTATGGAGCCTGGCTAACCTGCCTGGTGGATGCATGAGTATCAGCGGCCTGTGCGGGTCTTTTTTTTTTTTTTTTTTTTTTTCGTTTTTTTTTTTTCTCCTAATCTCAAACCCTTTCTCTGACTTTCCTCTCTTCTCTCTTTCTCTTTTGCCCCCCCAGTTAGTGACAGTCCATCCTTTTCCAGCGCCAAACTAGAGGAATGGAGCGCTATAAACAGGACTAATTTCCCACCAGCAAGTTCTCCACTAGTCAATGGCGTGGATAAACCGCATTTAGAACCTGAAGCAAAATACACACAGGTAAAAAATAATAATAATAATAATAAAGGGACACCTCTTTTTTTTTTGTAACCAAAACAGTTTATCCAAAAAGTCTGGCAATCAGGCTGTAAATGTAACTACAGTCTTTTATGATATTTTAATAATTATGTGGCCTGGAAATTTCCCTTTCACAGCATTAACGCGCTCTTTCTATTGGCTTGCTGGTAATGGGTGCATTTTAAAATAATATCTAATTATTATTTTTTTTCTATTTTGGCTTTATAAAGGCGCACTACCTGCAGGTCTTGCTTGCATGGTTAGTGCTTCCAATGAATCCTAAGAGTACAAATTACGGTATTTAATTATGAGTAGGTTACAGAGTTGTGGATAGTTGTTCTGTTGATTTTTTGTTTAGCTGTTTGGTTTTTTAAATCGAGTGTGGCTATTTTAACACTCCATTACTGTTAAGGCCCATAAGACCTAGTCTGTTTACGGGTGACTGTAGTATATTTTAATGGGCTGGGTCCATGCAGGGTTTGAGTCAAGACATTGAACTGGATGGCAATGAACGTCGACCAATGCGTCATTTTGTCTCATTTTGCCTTGTGCGAGAAAATACAGTATGAGCTGTTTGGTCTAAATCAACTCTCGTGAGGGCCTAAACTCTCGGGACTTTTACTGTTTTGCATTCAGTTGTTAGAGTCGATAAATATAGACTACGTGAAACAGTCAAATTCAAATGAAGGAGAGTCGATTCACGCTGAAATAGACGCCGAATTTCCGCATTTCTACTTTAACTGAAATTAAGTTAGTTTTTTAACATTTAAAGGCCATAAACCGCTATAAATTCGGGATAGTTGTTGCTTAGATTTGCATTAATTTTGTCTAATTTTCTATAAATATTTATTCTATTAGTTTATGTAAACGTATTTACGTGCCTTTAGATCTTATTTTTGCTTTTCCAGAGTAGGTAACAAATGAAGGGTTGTGATGACAGCACTGTGTACGCGCATGCGTGCTTGCTTAGTCTTTTTTTTGCACAGGATGCGCGATTCTCCTTATAGGAAAAAAAAAAAAAAAAAAAAAGCAATTTCATGGCGCATAATTTATTTTGTCACTTTATCGCGGGGCAGTTTTCATGCTCGTTACGCAGAAAGCAGGGCCGACACAGTGAGATTAGGAGCGTTGAGAGTTGGTCTACAAGCACACAGTGGACACACACTGACTGTCAGAGCGGTTAGCCAGCCTGCTATACAAAAACAGAAGTGAGCCATTAAATGCAGAAAATAACAACTCTATAAATTACAAAGTTTATTGCATGAAAAACAAAAGATGGTGCAGCGAGTTCAGTTTCTCCAAAACACTGGAGGATTAAGCGTGCCTTTGTCACTCAGACTTCATACAGGAACTGCAGCTTCAACATCGAATGTTAAATACATCTGAAATGTTGATTTGTGAGACAGACAGAGACAGTAAAAGAGAGAGATGTCATGCAAAGACCGTGATCAAACACCAGAGGCTGAAAGGCCCCTGATTTTTTTCAAACTAATTCATTTGCTCCCAAGATGTCATGCTAGTGACGCATTTCCTCTTATGTTTAATATTTTCTTAGAGTTTAAGCAGCGCTTCTTTAATCCATTTGGGACACTGAAAACTTCTGAAGGTCATTTTTTTTTATTTCTGATACTGTGTCAAATATCAGTTTAGGCCTAAATCGTATAAACTGAAGTCTCTATGCGGTTAGAAATATGTGGCCTATAGGCGCTATGCGGGGTGCTGCGGGCAGATGCACCCATGAGACTCTCAGGTTTTCTCTCTGAGAAGAAGAAGAAGTAGAAGAAGAAGAAGAAGAGCATCATTAAAATAGATTTAGGGTTGAGTCGAGAGCGAAGTGCGCGCGGCGAGGTCGATGCTCGGAAACGCATGAAACATCTATTCATAAAAACAAACAATCAGAGCTAAAATTCAATTCCATTAAATATTTGTTCATGCTTGATTAACCTGCTTTTTAAAAACATTGAAACTGTAAAATAACGATTGTTTTTTCCCCGATATAAACAACGGGATCAGCGCGTGACAAGGTGAATCCGTTTGGATTGTAATTATTTGGTTGATTTCTTTTATTATTCATAATTCAGTTCTGGTTTACTTGTGCTTAATAATAGTGATTCAAAACATTACAACACGTATTATTATTAACAAGTATTATTATTAACAAGCAGGCCTATTATTATTAAAAAGAACAAAATAAAGGAAGAAGAAGAAAAGGTAAACCTGAACTGATTTTAATCACAATCAGTAAGTTATGAATACACTGCTTTAATTTAACATATTTCTATAAATATATTCTTAAACTCTAAATAACACTCTTAACTTTAAATCAAAGTATATTCACTGTAGACAAATGACCCTGAACAAATGAACAGATACAACTAATCAAATAAATGATGCAATAAGACAACCTATATACAGCTTCTAATGTTTTAATCTTGTTGACTTTGTGTCAGACAGGTGTTGATTCACATCTGTACTGACTCTGAGACTGCAGTTACTGCTGTTGTTGTTGTTGTAGTGGATTGCATTATACTGAAAGGTGTTTTCTGTTATTTTGTATATACTGTATGTGTGTATTTATGCACAGTAAATGTGTGTTTTTCATTAGTGGAAGGTAAAATGATCTTTAGAAAGCTTCTCAGTTAGACTAATTGATTTAAATGAAAAAACATTTTTTTTAAACAAAGCTGAAGTCCTGTGTTACACTTTATGAAATAAGCTGCAAATATTGTTGAGCCAAGTGAAGACACACAAACACCCACACACACCCAAAACACCCACAGTCAGACCCACAGACACCCACTGGCGCGTGCGTACACACACACACACACACAAAACCAGTTTTTCTCTCTATAGTCATGTTGAATAATCACCACAAATGTCAGTTTGGTGTGTCATTTTTCATATCTACTTTGAAGAAATGGCCGGTGACTCTGCCGCTCAGGCAAAACTATGAAAATACCTCAGAAAAACAGAAAAGTTCCCAATTGTAGAAATTATTCTCAGTAGTCGCAGACCACCCAGGAACAGAAATTCGGCCTCCCTGTTGAAATGCTTTGGTGAATTCCTCAAGTTAAGTCCTGTCGCTGTGCCAGAAAAGCAAAGCCCATTCATGCTTTCGAACCCTATGCTCGCCTCATTCTCTATCATATTTCCCCTCTTCCTGCCCTTTCACTCTCAATCGCTCATGACATCTGTTTTGTGGCGCCCCCAACCACCCTGTCTCCCATCATCTGGCGTGGTATATCATCGCAGCCGAAGAAAAGTCCACTTTTGGTAGAAAACAAGTCCCATACACACAAGGGCAATCATGCATGTACAGTTTTTATATATGTTTAATATGTTCCAGGGGCATGAGTGCATAATTGATCATTCATACTTTCATCAAAATTGGAAAAATGGGGTTTTTTTTATGTGGTGGCTGTAATATCCAAGTTACAATTTAAGTCTCTGCTGTTTATAATTCAACCGGCTTCACTTTTCCTTTCACTTTCTTATACAGTTTGCCTCAGTTTTTTTTCCCTCCCATTACAAGTCAGCTGCTTGTCTACCTGTGTTGAGTTCACTAAAATACTGTGGCTAAAATTGCCTTCTCCGTAATTTCTCAACTGACGACATTTAAGAATCTTTTCATGGTGAATAATTTGCTTTTTTCCAACTGTGAGGAAAACCATTAATGGAATTTACTAACTGATTTTGACACTAAACAGTTAAGCCGATCGAAAAATGTTTTTCTATAAGTGACCTTTCAGACCTATAATTTTAGCAGATTTTCACCTGCTAATCTCCTTCTCTCTCTCCTCTCTTCCTCGCCCAGACGCCGAATGGATTGCCCACAGTGAACAGCTATGTCACAGCGCCCAGCATCCCTCCCTACCACCCTCCCACCCAAGTGTCACCCTACATGGGGTACAGCGCCACCACGTCGGCCTATGTGACCGGTCCCACATGGCAGCCGGCCAGTGGCAGTGCTCTATCTCCCCACAGCTGTGACATCGCCACCCCTCTGGCCGTCAAAAGCATGACGGCCAACCGTGACGCCATTCACCCAGTCATCGCCTCGGCACTGTGAGGTCAGCTCCAGAGACTGATGGGGAGAAGACGGGGTACAGGGGGGGAGGGGAAGGGGGGGGAGTGAGAGACGGCGAGGACAGGAGACACAGAGTCTGTCCCCTGCGGCTTCATTTCATTCCCACTGCCTCCTTTCTATGAAGGACTCGGCCCCAGGACCCATATTTGCGCCGTTCTTTATGTCAACTCCCCCTTCCCCTGCTAGACACAGACACACAAAGACACACGAGGAATAAACAGTCTGTCAATTTTTTTTTACTACAAACTTGTTGTCTGAAAGAAAGAACTCGCAGGACAGGTGTACTGAAGGACTGATGTATGACTGCTACTCCATCCTTCAACACAGTTCCTCCCAATTTCTTTACTGCACACTTCTGCAAATGTCTTTGGGCAAAATGGGGTAATGTATAACTTCATGAATAAGAAATCAAAGAAGAGGAAAAAAACTTTGCATTAGTGTTTCAGGGTGCTTATTAATTGCTATTGTTTTTTTTAAAAAAATGTTTGTATGCTTTTTTTGTTGTTGTTGTTTATGTTTTGATAAGTCTTATGGAGAATTGTTTTCCCACTTCTCTAAAAATGTAGCCTATGCAAGAGCTCCCGAGAGAAGTTAATGTTTATTTATTAGATTAAGGTACGTTGAATGAAGTGCAATTAGCCTTACAGACAGCATGGGAATCTCCACGCACGTTCAGACAAAATTGGCATTGGTCTTATGTTGGCGTCTATACCATTAACAATTGACAAATGTTGCACAATGAAATTGAATGTATCTTATTAAATTGTTTGGCTGTTACTGGTCTTCATGGAGTTTGCCGCTTGTTTGGGGGAATCCTCAACACTTTTTATTCTGAGAAGAGAAGTACATCATCACACCTGAAAATATTTATTTTTCTCTCTCTCTGCCAGTGCAGCTGTGGTAAATTCAGAGTATTGTAGCCTACCGGCCTGTTTTACATGAGCAGGAAACTGCTTTTCATAAAAAAAGAAAAAATGTGTGTGCTCATACAAGGCCTGTATGCTCTATTGCAACGCGTCACAGCTCACTAGGAAAGTTCATTAGAAATGCTTTGAGCATACAGAGACACACACACACACACACACACGCACACTCACCACATAAAGCAATTCTTTTAATATCTTTTAGCCATTCCAATAATAGTCTTCTCACCTCATTTCATTAAATATGGCTTCGTCTATTTTAATTAAGATTTATTCCAGAATATTAGCTGAGTGACAAAGGAAATCATGGTTTTAAAGAAATCTAAATATATTTTATTTAGTAAATAGTATATTATAAATATTATAGTTTGCACAATGAAATTTTTAGTGATGAAGAGGAGTGCTAAAAATTTAAAATGCATTATTTTTCCTAATACTTCCATAAAATTTCCTAATTTCAGTGTTAATTCTTTTGTTTTCGGTAAATATCTCATAAGGGAGTGGTTTGACTTTGGAAACACTATAACTCTCTTTGCAAACATTAGTGAAAGTCTTCCATTGTGTGTTACAATTTCTAATATTTGTTTAACTGTTACATGTCATAAATACTTTTTTTTTTTTGGGTTGGATTGAGGCGTGTGTAAGACATAGCAAATTAGAGCGTAACTGTTGCGTTAAAATTTGGGATGTTTTTGCTGAGGACTCCCGGGGTGAGGTGGAGTCCATGTACATTCAGAGAGCCACAAATAGGCTCATTGGCCTGCGGTCTCCAAGGTCATCAGACATCTGACCCACATGCGAACCTTCGGTAGCCACAAAAGGGGCCAAATAGGGCCTGTCAGGGCTAACGCAACGTGTTCATTACAAAAGCAAAGCACACAAACCCGGTTGACAAATGACATGTTTGCAAAATGATGCAAAAATACTTTCAAGAATGTTTTGAGTGGGGGAAATGTAGTGTAATAAATTACGAGTGAGTCTGGCAAGCCCCGTCTAGCCCTGCAGTAGAAGCCAGATTACTGAGATTTAAACAAACTGGGTTTCATGAAGTTGGAGATGAATAACTTGATAAAAATCGCTCACCTGCTCTTTTACATGGCATTACCTGTTGCTGAGAGTTCAGAGGGTGCCCATGTTTCCATTCCTCCTGTGTTACAGCATAAACAGTCCCTCCATGTGACTGTGTCAACAGTCCTCCCCACGCAGGGGCTGATTTGACTTGGAAAGCACTCTTCCCCGCATCCAGTGGTCACGGACCGTTGCTCAGGGATCGTAGTGTTTTTTTGACCGTATGTGAACCACATCACAGGGACGTGATGATCATACACTCGCTGTACCAGCCAGCCCTCACGGCCACCCCTACCATCTACCATCCATCATGTACAGTAAATGATAGTTACCACCAGCCCTCTGCCGTGAAAGGACAAGAGTGGCATGAAAAAGTCGTTACATGCTCTGTTTTTTTGCCTCAGCCTACACACAACAAGGCCAAACAACTTTTCCTTTCAACTAAGCTATATGAACTGAGCACAGTCTTGTTAGTCTCCTCTGACTCATACAACAAAATTAAAATGTGGTCGTCTTAATTGACACCAGTATTTAAAAAATAGGAACAGTGTGTTTTCTAGACAGGAGGAATAGCTTCTCAAAAGCCTAATGTTGGTCAGCTTTATGGAAGCGAGGACTAAAGGCGTAGTTTCAAAAATAGGGGCAGACACGTGTTTATAATTAATGATGTTGAGTCTGACTTCAGTGTCATATGGTTATCTTTATTTCTCCACATGCAATCAGAAACAAGACAGCTATTTCCAGAGTAACACAGAGCAGGGTATGTAACACTGGCTGCATACAGCTCTTCATGCGTGTTTCTGCTCACTGAACATTTTTACAAGAAGCTGACAACAGCCAGAATGTTTTCTTAATGCCTTAAAACAGCAATGTTGAGCAGACAGGTGAGTAAAACCTCCTAAAAAAGAAAAGAAGAAGAAGAAGAAAAAAAAAAAAGCTGTGTTCAGAAAAGCACATGGTTCCATGTCTTTGGTATGTCTGCATGTGCCCCCCCCCCGTGTTCAACCAAGTGGACATAAATCACTGCCTTTTTAAACGTAGTGTAAATCCTGGACATTTTAATATATTAATCATTAACCGTGCCTGCACTGGGAGAGACAGGTACAGCCACGTTCAGATTGCAGGCTTGTCAAAGTCAGAGCCACTGAATTGAAATGTCACGGGTGAAGATGAGGAAGGTACATGGCAAGGGTATAAAGAAAATGAGGAGGAGTGGACTTTGCCGCTGAAGATTTATGATCAGGACAGTGTGCAGGGAATTCAGGTGAAGGGTGGCTCCGTTGCTTAGCTACCTGCAATACACGCAGCACATGTTACAAGCTGTCAAGTCTGAAACAAACATACGCATTCAGCACTCTATTACAGAAAGCACAGGTTAAGCGCTTACAATTCCATCAGTCTGCAAGCCGCAGTTGTTAGTCTATCACCACAGGCCCCCGGGCAAAAAACCAGAAGCCGTTCCATTTTGGCAGAGAGAAACTCCCACATTAATGATGACTGTCAAATGGCAACGTGGCTCAGTATAAGCTACTACCAGATGAGGTTAAGATGAGTCTCTTACAGAGGAGTACTAACCCTAAGGCTGTGCAACAGGTGTGTGTGTGTGTGTGTGTGTGTTTGCGTGTGTGTGTGAGGGTGCATATTTGTGTAAGAGATAGATTGGTAGAGGGAGAGAATGCGTGCGGCAACCCTCCCATTCCTGCAGCCACATTTGAATTTCTTGAGCTTGTTGTTTTAGCTTGTACAAAGCTATGCTCAGGCAACGACTCCCCACCACCGAGAGAGAGAGAAAGAAAGAAAGAAAGAAAGAAAGAAAGAAAGGGAGAGAAGACTGACGCTCGGTTGAGTAATGCAACTTCTGCGACTGACAGGTTCTCAAACAACAAAGCGCTCTGATGGGAAAAGACGAGGAGGAGGGTGATGAAGTGGTAAACTGTAGGAAGGTGATACGCTTATATCAATGCCAAGTTAAAACACTCCCAGAAGAGGCAAACATGCAACAACACAAACTAGTTAAGGTGCTTAACTCACCCCCAAAACACACACTCACACACACACACACACACATACACACACACACACACAGAAAACAAGTGAAGTTACATTTTTTTTCTTTTTATTTGTTACCAATACACACAAGTACATTTCCACAAATGCTAACTAAACTGATTAAAAAGATCACTGAGATTAAAAAAAAAAAAAAGTCAAATTAACACAACTTCTTACCAATGAAAGCTTGAAAAATAAAGATTTTATACCGAGTCCAATGTATAGGAGGTACATAAAAATATTAGTCATAGAAAAACAGTAGTAGGCCTCATTTTCAGTGTATAAGATTTGCAAGGCACTGTCATGTCTGTTTGGTTTGTTTGAGACATAAGGCTTAGTACTGTAGGTGTGATCACAGTGTTTATTTGCGATCATGTAATCCGTGACATGTATGAAGACGTGTACATACAGACAAGTATGTATATGTGTGCGCGTAGACTCCACCCGCTGCAGTGGGCGGCGGCGGCGGTGGTGGTGGTGCTGTAGCTGATTTCAAAAGCTGCGTCTTAATGAGCAGTTTACATTAAAATACGAGTGATGTTTGATGGAGATGGATGATCCACCGAGTCCAGCGGGGCTCTGGTCATGTCGGTCGAGGAAGTGAGGCTCATCTGAACTCAGTGTGTGTTCAAGTTTTGTCATATAACATGTGCTGTGCAGCTACATAAAAAAGTTGTTCTATACATGAGTGCTTTATAGTGGAACTGGAGTCTGTGATTGCCATGTAAACATGAACCCGCTCCATTGTTGCAGTTTTATTTTTATTTGAAACTGAACTTAAAAGCTATCGATCAAGTAATAAAAACTTTTGGGTTCTACTATAAATGTATTTGCCAGTTTTCAAACACTGCAGCTGTTTCCAGCTGTGTTGCAGCACTTCCTGAGAAACTGACTTAGAATGTAGCTAAAGAAAAACTATTTTGATAATCTAACATTTACTGTGATGCTGATTTGGTATTTTGCAGACTAGTAGTGTATATATTTAAAGGTAAAAAAAACTAATTTGGTCTGACCCAACTGGAGTCAGTTAACAATATTAGCATTGAGGCACAATCCCTAAGGCACTCTTGTAGGTTTCCTTTCTTTTTTTTTTTTTTTTACCAGTTCTTCTGTAACCATCCAGACACATATTCATAGACCAGCAGCATCACTGCCCCACCTGTAGCCAAACAGAAGAGAAAGCCACAGTGAACCCAAATTTTCCCTGCAACTGAATAAATGGGGTGAGCGACCTGTCCAATAGGAACTAAGATTTAGTGTCACATGATCTAAAATGCAGACTCTGTGGTTTTGCTGCCCGAACAAGTAAAATTTCTGAGGGACAAACAGAAATGTATTATTGATGAGTAACACATGGTTGCTCTATTTAAATAATGCATATTTGGATAAAAGCAACAAATATAATAATGTCAGTTATAAATTAAAAATTCTGAAAGGGAAGTAGTGTTTGTCCGCACCTCATTTCATTGGAAACGGTCATACAAAGTTGAATTTACTGCTAACATGTTTTGTGAAACTCTGCCTAGATTAAAAATGTAAGAGTTCAACATGAAAAAAGTATTTTTAGCTCAAAGATTTTAGTTTATTTACTAATCTGAAAACATATTATCCAAACAAAATATTAGGTCAAGTTCAAACTGAAACTTTTTCTATCTGTTGTAAAAAGGCAATATGTGATTAAAGGGATGATTTTAATGTCAGTATAAGATAATTGTTTTGTTACCTGGTCCAAGCCTCATTATCTTGGGCACCAACCCCTTGTATAGTGCCATGTACCTATAGAAAAAAAAATACAATGTTAATGATGCACAAACACAAAATACTGTAATGTATAAATACTGTCAAGATCTTAGTTTGAGACTATTGTTACCTATGAAGTATGTGTGTGCTAGTGTACTTGCATGTTAAGTGTGTGTGTTTGTGTATGTGTGTGTGTGTGTGAGTCGAGTTCTTGCCTGGCTGTCTGTCTGCTTGCCTGCCTGTCTCTCACCCTGTCAGGTACATAGTTGGGGTCTAACGGCGAGCGCTGGCGAGTACCTGCCTCTTAATGCATTCAAGGTGATCAGTGGCTGCCTGCCTCCGCCTCGTGCTCTCTGTCCCGCTCCCTGCCCCCGCCACTGATGGCGTTAATAAGGCTCGACCCACTTCCTCCCTGGCCCTCTGTCTGATTAGATTGACCCGTGGAGCGCCGCGCGGCTCGTTAGGGTCTGCTTAACGACGTCTCCCATAGGGACCACTAATTAGCTGGGACTGTGTTGTGTTAGAGCAGGGGACTGGATGTGGCGGAGGGGGCACCCTCTCTGCACCCCTGCGACGACAACGTTTCAGTGCCGTTCCTGCAGCCGCCCCCAAGGCTCCTGTGTCCACTAACTACAAACATCTCGCTGGCCCTTGTCTAGTGTAGCTGCATGGGGGAAAGTGGAAAGCCTGGGGCAACTGCTAACATAACATACATCTTTCCTTGAAGCTTCCATTTAGAGCTGTCATTCTCAGCGGCTTGAAAATATGTTAACATTTACTGTACAACTGACACACTGCAGAAATGTATGATCACACACGTGGGGAATACAGCCCAGAAAAGTAACGTCACTATTTTGTTTCCATTCATCGGGATCACAGCTTTGCATCAAGCTATTCATGCACTTCCCCTGCAGTTGGAGACGGAAACTCACACCGCACAATCAAACCCTGCTAACTTGTAGCTGCAGCTGCTACATTTGTCTTCTCTGACAGCCAGTTTTGGCAGATAACCCACAATCAATTGCTAACAAAACAGACCAAGTGCCTCATTAATTCTTGGATGCACCAGCCCCTGAGGCCAGTGACATCTTTCTAAAATTTGGCCAAAGTATCCCTTACTAATCCCCCACCCCCACACCCCCCCACCCCTCCATGTCCGTACCCCTCCTCCCGGTACACCAGTGCCATGGTCTGGAAGCAGGTGCGGTACTTGATCTCTCCCGGTACTGGCTGGGGGCCTTGGATGCGGCTCTTGGCAACGTCAAAGGGAATGTTCACGCAGGAGGAGATGGTCCCAGACACCATGCCAATAGCAAACTTCCTCAGGAACTCAAGCGTAGGGTCCTGGTGAAGAAGAGGAGATATGGGAATAAAATAAAACCACATTCTTAATGGAAACATTTCTAGAGTGGGCACCAGATACATTTGACGGCACTAAATATAAATAGTAAAAAACATTAAGTAGTGAGATGGAGTTAGCAAAATAAATCGTGACACATTATGTGTACACAGTATGCATGTGAGCGAAAGTGAGGGAGAGCATGAGGGGGCTTGTGCATATGATTGCAAAGCTGGCATGAAAGCCCTGATCATTTTATGGTAGCGGGGGGCAGATTAGTGCTTCCTGACTGTGGCGCAGCATTCTGATTGGCTGAACAGAAGCACATGTTCTTTGGGGAGCCAAGACAGAGGATTTATAAACAGGGTTCATGCAGGCAGACTGGGGAGGCATATGGGGACAATTTGGGTAATTGGGCTGTGACTCGGCACAGGGGTATTACTGTACCAAAGAAGCCCAGACTCAGAGAGCTCTGACGGCTAATTGGCCAGGATATTTTTACAAATGACAGCAGCCTCTCTGGTCCAGGCCTTTCTCAAGCGGCTGGACACCCTGAGAGCTGAGGTAAATCAACAGCTAATCCCACTTCTTCTCTTTTTTTCAAGTGGGATGTGGGGAACGGGGTAACTTACCCGCGGCCTAAGTACACCCATCAACTGACTTCCTAACAGCCTTAAGCAAACATCTCCTCACACATTCACTTGTGAATGATTGCAGTGTGCTATCTGCCTCCTCTGTACTATTCAAATGATGATATGAGAGAGGCCCGAGCCCGGCTGGCTGAATTTGACTATGGACATGTTTGAGTTGCAAGCTCATTGCTCATGTTGCTGACAAAAGGGGCTTTGGAGAAATGCCACCATCAGCCGAGCCAGTAAGCTGTTGGAGGCCACAATATTTATCCTTTGCTGCCTCAACAATGGCGGTCGTTAGCTTCTCACAAACAGGATCATTCCATCAATGTACATACCAATGGATCATTCCCAAAAGCGATGGCCACAATCTAAGAACAGAGCTATTTGAGTCATCCAGCCACATAATTATCATTCGCAGAGGATGACCACTTGGTTCTCTGTACATCATGCGTCACTGGAAAAATGTAGAAAATATAGCAGAGCCTGGGCTCTCACTGTAACCTTCTCTTGAAAATAGTACCGTTGTCTGCTTCCAATTAGTTCATTGGAGTTAATCTAATGCTCCAGTTTGTACATGTGGAACTGGCGTATGGTAACGTTTCCATTAAACAAAATTAACTTTTGTTTGGGCCATCAGGCCCTGCCGGATGTGTAATCTGAAACTTTGAGGATGTTATGAGGAGCAAACAGACGAGGTATTAGCGGGGCTGATCTTACAAGCTCCTCTCTGATTTTTGCTTCCTCCTTTCTATGGCAGTCAGGCTAACTAATCATACTGTCAAACACTTGCTATTCCCCTCTGGCTAGGTGGCTGGGACACGTGTGTATCATATAGCCCGAGGTTAGAAAAAATTAGGTGTAGTCAAGGTTACAAACACCAAAGCAAAGCTTACGTGTTGTGTGTCTGTCATTTGACACAGAGTTTGCATTTGTGGGTAAAAAAAACACAGTATGATCATAGATTTTGATTGGCATATTACCGGGTTGGTAGGAATAGCATCCTTGACATTGAAGTAGAAGCCAAAGTAGATCATGTTGAAAACTCCATGGCGTCCCAGTGTTGATGTTAATCCTTTATTCAGGCCCTTCAGTCCGAAGCCGTCTGTCTTAATGATGCGTCTTGCTTGAGAAAACGACGAGGGTTGCTGTATTGGAGAGAGTGAATTCAAAAGAAGGACATGTCAAAGGCTGACACAAAACCACCGGGCCTCTGGAGAAATGTCCACATTACAGACACTTTACAAGTTATGACCGTATTTTATTTCGATCAACCTCTTTGAAGGAATCTCTGTTGGCCTGGAGACTGACTTTCACCACCTCAAACGGATTGACGACAAGAGCCTCAGTCAAGCCTGAGCCGAGCCCTGCTGCAGACAGCGCCTGTAGGGGAGATGGACATGATTTAGGGGAATGCAGAGATATCGTTTGGGTAGATACAGAGCAGAACAGACAAACTGATGCAGAGAATAAGTGAGATTTCAAGAGTCGGGCTGCAAGGCCTCAACGCTGAATTGTAGTTTTGCTTTCGGAAACTTGTTCCCCGAGTCTTTTTGTCTGGTCTGAAATGGACATTTACTGCTGTCACGTCTGTCATTGTTGTTATCTGACAAATGTTTTAAGACACACAAGACAACATTGTTTGTTATCGTTTGAAAAAAATGTTAGATGACAGACGGGAGGGAGAAGGAAGTAAAGGAAAGGAAGTAGGAATGTGAGTGACGTAGTAAACTTTAAGATTCAGCATTAAAAAAAAAAAACAGTAGTTCAAGGAAAAAATAAATGATTTTCAAATAACTAAAGCTCTGAAATTCATTTTGCTGATGCGATATAAGTTATAAAACAAAGTATTTATGAATATATATCTCTAATATGTAATTAATAAATGGATGTTCCAGCTTTATTATGTATTTGCATGGACCCCAATATATCTGCATGCAAGTGTGTGTGTGTGTGTCGCGTGCACGTGTGCGTGCTCGCAGAGAGGCGTAATGGGAACATGTCAAGAACGTGTCTATAGCTCATTACTCTTCCTGCCTCTTTATCCTGCTGTCAGAGCCCCGGGACCCATCCTCTCAGACATGCCTGGCAATGTTTACACAGCCAGCCAGCCACGTTTTAATTCCTTATTTGTATTATTACTGTGTGTGTCCTCATTAATCAGAGTGAAGGCATTCAGCTGTGCCATGCTGAATAGGAGAGAGAGAGAGAGAGAGAGAGACGTTCGCAAACCAATCTGTAATTCACTCGCGCTAATGATCTTATGTGATTACAGTACTTGATATGTGGGGGCCTCTGGGGGGGAAATGGGGTTAGAAGCACTTGAAGAGGAGGAAGAGGAGGAGATAGAGAAGGAGGTGGAGAGGGGAGGGGGGGGGGGATGGGGAAGAGAGAGCATGATGGATGGGACAGGTAAACATTTCTCCACCAATGGCTGTAAAAACAAGCCGGGGATATGCGCCGTGCCGGGGCAGCATCGGCTCCGAGTTTACAGGTAAGCCATCAATCACGTCTTGACACTTGGCTGCCACCTGAATAGGTAGTGTGTGGTGACCGCACCCCAGCAATGTGAATCTGTCTTGCTTAAAACTCTGAGTCAGTGTAACAGAAACCAGATTACTAAATAAGGCTGAATGTTCGCAGCCTGTGGTGTAACCAGTCCACAGAATTAACATCCTCCAACAAACGTGCAGTGTGTCCAGTTTAATTAGGACAGTGATAGGTTTGTCATTATTTTTGGCTTTACCGCAGCAGATTGAATTTGAATTATGAATTTATTCTTTTATAAGAGTTTAGGGTGGAGGCTGTGATCTTTAAATAGTTAATATGGATAATAAAGTTTGTGTTTTAATCTCATTTTCGTCGTTTCATTTCAAATCCAGTGCTGAAACAAAGCTGTCCAAAGACTTCCAGTAAGGACTGAACTCCACCAGTGAAGAAAAAAATATATGAGCTTGTAATATTTTAGTAAGATTACATTTGAATTTTATTTATATACAGTCTTTTGACTTTTTTTTCCTCCCTCACTTTCAAATTTTGTCCGTGCTAATCACCATACTTTCTTTCACACTTGGAACCAATAAAATCAAAAGAAAACAATGCCTCTGTAATAAACCAAAAAGGCTCCTGACAAGCTGCCAGTTACATTGGCTTTACACAGAGTGTCAACAACCACAATTTTGCAACCTTTTCTTCTGGCTGCTCTGTTGCCTGGAGTGAAACTTATATCGTATGGGTTCAGGCAGAGACATGAGGTTTTTTTAGAGCCACCCCTGATCAGCTGATGTCCCTGAATGTCAGCTACACACCCATTCACGTAAGAGGCAATCTATTTTAAATGCTTCCTACGTCTAATTAAGTGAAGCTTTCGTGTTTTAGAAGTAAGAAAAACTGATTCAAAATCAACAGTCTGTCATGTGGTTTACTCCATTTGTTTAGAGAGGGATTGTAATTTTTTTTTTTTTTTTTAAACTCTACAAGCTAAAATGTATCCGTATGTTATTGATTCAACTTTGTTCATGGACTATTAGTTACCTTTATTATTCCATCTATGATACCAGACATTTGAATTCATTAGTCAGTCATCTAGGATGTTTTCATATGTGTATAACACCTGACAAAATTTTACGCCGGATTAATTTTCTATACTGTCTAATGTTGGATGGCTCTCTGTTTAAGCAGGAAAGCTGCCATTATGTCAGTTTTGTATTTTCCATAATAGTAAACTCTGAATGGTTATTTAGCTTAGAGCTATTACAATTATTATTACAATAATATGATATTGCATAACAGGTGTAGACACATCAGAGTGAATGAGTAATAAATTATCTGAGTGTACTCATGAATTAGCTGCATTCGAACATGAAACAGCATTGAAAACTTTTGGCTGGTAAAATTATTCTTGGCATTTGCCTTTCGTAAACCAGCCTCTGGCAGGTGAGGTGAAACGACGATTTTTGACACTGGGTCTGATGTTCTTCCTGCTCTCTGTGTGCGTGTGTGTGTGTGTGTGTGTGTTTATTTTTCAGGTGAGAGTGTATCCAGGTGTTTCTGTGTCTAAGACTCACCACGCCAGGAGACAAAGGGGTCAAATTCAGCACCTTCTTGTATTGCTCAAAGGTGAAAAACTACAGTGGAAAGATGGGGATAAATGAGCTGTCAGAAAATGCATTCATGAACTGACATCTTCACACAAATACACAGCCGCGTATACACAAGGATACACGTTATTACACACTTGGTTGAGCTTTGTATCTACTGAAAATTATGCAGTACTTAAAATTTTTACACCACAGTCTGTAAATGGGGAAAGTCTAATGCACATTCTTGAAAGGAGAAACATCCCCTGATTTATTTATCTGAGCAAAAGGGGCAAAATGCCAGCAGAGGCGTCTTAATCGGAGCTTTAATTTGCTTTAATTCTTTGCTCCAGACATTTCTCACCATCAGCCAGCTTTGTTCGCTGTGTGAGTGATTACCCCATCTTCTCAGTGTGAGCGCTTATTTTTGAAGTTCACACATCCTCGTCTCCAGCATCTCATTACAGAGCAGCTCCATGCCAGGCATCAGGCATCAGGCCACCCCCACCCTCGCACCCCATTATATACTAGTAGGGAGCCAGAGATGCTAAGCCTGCCTACAAACATATCAAAAGATAGGGCTCAGGGGAAGGCTTGCTGTAAATGCTTGTAAGCCAATATTTGGTAGGCCAACAGAACAAATAGAGTGGCTGAGAAGGCAGACACGGTGTGGAAGGCGTCATGTGTTTAATTAACATGGGTGTACCATGTTAGAGCCACTGCGGTTGGAGTGTTTTCATATGGCAGTTCTGAGTGAAACCAGAGCCCGATGTTTGCATCACACCTCCAGAAGCTTTGCGGCTTTCTGTGAACCAACATGCACATCCTCTATCTCACCTTGACCGCTCTCTTTGGAGTCTCCGCCACAATCGGAGGCAAGATTCCCTTATAAAAGCCGAAGATACTGTAGAAAGAGAAAATAAAATGGTTACGCAGGTAAATATGACGACTGTTACTGTTTTTCCACATCTAAAAAAAGGTTAGGCTGCCAAAAGGTAAGGTAAGGTTACTTTAGATTCCAGGAAGACTTAACCTCCCGTAAAACCACAACTTGTTTTTACACCGCGGTTTTGTGCGAATTATACAAAAAAGATATAAGGTGTTAATTTGTGTGCTTTAGAGAAGCTAGCAGGCAAATTTCTTCACCTTTGAATGTTTCCAGTCTTTATGCTAAGCTAAGTTAACTGTCCCCTGGCTATAGCTTCACACTCAAGGGAAATCTCATCTAACTCTCAGCAAGAGAGCAAATAAACGTTTCCTACAATGTCTAACTATTCCCACAGCAGTGGTTCAAATCATGTACATTTTACATAACAGCTAACCACTTAACAAACCATGGAGGTGTCTTTGAAATTTGACTGTATTTTTTTGTTTTACTGCTCCAGGTAGCTACTGGTTTCAATTAATGTCTGTAAATCGATTGGCATACTCTTGAAATCCATCACAATGAACCTCAAGTCTGCATTAATTTTTTGTCAAAGTTGCACTACTTGAATAAAATAATGCTGTATAAATTTTAAAGAGGATAAAACGTGCCCTCATCCATGGGGTTGAGTGCAGCATAAAAAAAATCCAATTCCAGGCACTCAAGTGGATGTTTAAAGGTAAAAAGCCTATAATAAATATGGGCTAATACATTGAAAATACAGCAATGTTTGCCTTCATCAGGGTGTTTCCAGAAGCGCTCCTGTTTGTATTTCATAATGCTGTACAAACTTTGTAAGTGAATCTACACTTAAACTGCATTCCCCTGCAATGAAATTATAATACGGACTTTCCACTGTGACATGTATCAAGTGTCTGCTAATTGAGTTTTATCCTGTTTGGAAATAAACGTAAACCAATGGCTTCCTGGAACAGTGAGAAAATCCATCTAAAAAGATCTGTATTTGTAGTGAAAAGGGTGCTCCAGCGTCTATATAAAGTTGGAGGACTTATAAAAGACACATTAAAAAAAAGGAAAGGTCACAAAGAAAGCAAGAGAGTCTTTAAGTCCTGAGAACGAGTCTAAATCCTACATTTCCCATGATGCAGCCAATTAACATCTTTTCTTTCTTGCCTGGCAAATGCCCACATCTTTAAAACTCTACACCTCCACTTTGTAACTCTTTCTGTTGAAAATGTGTAGTCTCCATGCCCAAGACTAGGGTCATTTTCTCATACATGATATACTCATACTCAAAAAACCACAGACTTCCCTGGTACAGTTCTTCAACATGGCCCCTGCAGGAATCAAACCTCTGACAATATTAAATGTAGACAGCGGGGCTAATACCGAGTTCACAAAATGGAAACAGAAAGTACATTGCCGCTATTTGGCAACAGAACCACTAGGATATATTTTAAAACCACAAACCCTGGTAAACATGTTCTTTAGGAATCTGCGGAGGAAATGATTTAAGAGTTTATTTCCACTTTTGATATACTGGATGTTTCAGAAGACGGTAGCTGTATAATTTTAGTCAATTTGGACGTTTGCCTTAGCTCAATTATATGTCCAGCCATGATTTAAAGCGTACTTGGAGGCAGGAAAAATAATAAAATGATACAGTGAGTTATGTATATAGAAATGTATGCCTACATTTTACACAGGCTGTATTTTGTAAGCAATCAGTTTTATGGAGTATATTTACAGAGTGAATGGACAGTCTGGTTAGATTTATGCAAATTCCCTTTTAACACACATGTTAAGACACACTTATTGGATGTTTCAGAATTGTAAACAAAAGTCTAAATTATCTTTCTTTTGAAGAATCTTTCAGAGTCAGGCATTAATTTCTACCCAAAAACTCAACTATACAATGCATCTAAAAACATTAATTAACCTAAAACAAACATTTTACAACTACATTTCATTCTTTTCTATATAAAGATGACATGTTTTTACTCATGCGGGTAAATCCGGGGAATGTAATGAAAGAGAGGAGGTCATCACTCCCCATAAACGCCTCACTCCAGTCTTGGACCGTACATGCGAGAGGATTGTAGTATGTTTTCTATTTTGCAAATGAGGGCACGAGGCCTGTTTCGTATACATTGAGAAGTGCATACATGTGCATTTCCCTCACCGTCACCGTCAGTGAAAACATGGGTGTATTAGTTGATTTGTTTGAACTTGTAGTAGTTTACTCTAACTGGCTTGGGCAGATGATGTTAGATAAGTTGTCAATCAAAGAAAATTATACAGGTACTCGAATGTTTTCTGAGTACACATTATGTCTTAATCCTCTCTCAAATCTGTGACATTAGGAGGCCCCAATAAACTATGAAAAAGTACTCTGTGTGGTTTACAGCACGTCTGAAGCATCAGATACCACTGAGTCATTAGCTGTTGTGTTGACAACAAACTGTCACTGGCAACAGCAAACTACTTTTCTTCCGCTCTCATTGTTAAATGTTGTTTTAAGGGGTTTGTGTCAAAGTGAAACAGGTAAAACAGGTTGAAATCTTTAAACAAGAGAAACAGTAAACACAACATCTTACTGTACATTTTGGAACCAATTCAGATATTTAAGAGACTGTAGGGATCAATTAAATAATTATCTCCACCCTCATGCATTTTTGTACATAATTTAACGACTAACCACCAAGAATAGATAAGTGTTACATGGTGCATTAGCTTGATATGGACCATGAAGTATTCCTATAAACTTTATGCAATATATCAGATGATAATATCGTACACACTGTTTTTATTAAACATAATTTCAGTGACTTTTTTGAGTCGTCTCTAATTGTACATTCATACTATGAACGACATAAATCAAAAAAAATAACAGTGTGGCCATTAATTTCTTCAAGGTACCAGGAAAACCTAAACCAACAATCGACAAACCTGTCGCTGTGCCAGGATGACTTTTTTTTTTTTGCGGTCAGCAGCTGTCAGAAACCATTCACATTTCCACACTTCCTTCTTTCTTTATCAATGGGACATTTTTCCATGAGCTAAAATTTCTGTTAATGGAAAATGCAAAATATATAAGTTGTTCACAGCTGTTCAAAGCTTCCTAGTTCTGGACTACATTTAGCTATTTATTTGGAAATTCAGAGGAACAAACAATGTTTAAAGTTACAGTAAGTTGCATGACGTAATCGATGGAAACCTTTAAAGTCACAGTATCATTTTTATTAGTCCAGGCTAGTTAAGAATAAAGGTGGAAATATTCTATATTTTCCTACTAAAAACAACAATTAATTCATATTAAAAGCTTGATATAACTTGTTTCTCTGTGCTATTGTCCAAAAAAAGAATCAGTGAGCCACACTGTCGCATTAGGTGATATGTTGCTTGTTTACGATGAACATATTGCAATTAAGTTTGTTTAGATTGTTACTCTGTCCTCTTACTTTCACTGTAATTCTGCTACGTATGAAGGTTTTTATCCATTTTTTTTAATTTTGAGCTGAGTCGGGACACCTGTTACAAATTAGCTGTTGAGCTAACCCCAGCACATTTACATTAATAATGTTAAAGTGTCAATGTTGATGTTAATGTGCACTGTCACCTATAAATAAACAAATACAATAATAAATTTGAGTCTGAGTGCTGTATATTTACAACCACACTAAATCTGCAACTGAAAAAAAGGTTCCCGACAAATGTATTATTTACTCCGGTTTGAGTAATATTTGCTGAAACACTTCCCAGCTGTTTTAGTAAATTATTTGTCATTTTTTTTAAAAAGGTGGAAGTAAATATTTGTGATCTGCTTTTTAAAGATTTATTTGTTCAGAAGGGACTAATGTGCTTGAGGCTGAGAGCCTGGTAGGGAAGTCGAAAAGTATTAAGAGTATTAAGATTTTTTCTGTTTTTGTCTGTGGGTTTATTGGATTGTGTACTGTTATTTCATGTGTTTTAACTGCTCTTGCCAGACGTGAATATCTGGCATCTTACCCACCTTTTCCCCCTTAGAGGAGTGCAATGGAAATAAGCTTTTAGCTTTATTATATTTTTAGCCTAGATAATTTTACTGTATGTCAGGACTGGGTGACTACAGCCTTGTATGTACTTTTCTTGTTGTCAAATAGATCTATCGAGAGATGGACTGACGGTCGGGTTTGGGGGTTGGGAAGAGGGATGTGCGTGTGTTATGTGTAAGATGATTGTGATAACACTTTAAGTATAAATGTAAATGTGTATTTGAATGCATCTGTGTTACATGCTAGCCTGACACCATCCTAGGATATGTATATACTATTTTATATATCAAGGCATTGGTATTTATCTTGGTGCATATGCATAATGCATGCAAACGTGGGAACAAATAAAAAAATATTTTTAAACATGCAAAGGATCAGGACCAGGTTGCTTGCAGGTGAGACAGAAAGAGAAAGTATAAGGGAGTGCATATTGATATTGAACACAGGTCTGTGGACAAAGAAGACAACGTGGCGTGACCGACTGTATCCTGTGAACAGTGGCACCAGCTCTGTTGTGGCAACATTGTCTACAAGTCAACAGAGATGATCTTGGTAGATCGGATCTGAGTGTAAATATTTATGCTGCTGGCGCACATTTTCACTGAATATAATCTGAGAAGGACAGGCCATTAAACTTACACAGAATGCACAGCGGCGAGAACGCCTTCCAAAAACAGCAGTGAACCACGGCTAATTATCAAAACACTTGTCATCAGGTGACAGAGACGACCTATTTCATCAACACCTGAAGTTACAAACGTGCTCCCGGCTCTGGGTAATAGAGCAATCATAACGCTGGAGTAAGGGATTATGTTGCAGGAAAATCCCTCTTACGAGCAAAAAAAAATTAAACCCTTGTATCTTTGTGTAAACAAGTTATTTCAGTCAGACGGAAGGCCCTTCCCTCTGCTCTCTTTGTCCATGCAAATGGTGGCCACAGATTTCCCGGGTGTGGTCAGACTGGGGAGCCACCAGGTGATGAAGGAGGAGTGAAATTTGTTACAGAACAAATATGGCCTCTAGTGAGTGGCCATCATTTGAATCCTAATTTGATTTCCAATGTAAAGTACACACTTAGTCCCTTTTTGGCTTTCCTAAACAAATAGCCTCCTGAAGGAGAGTGGTGGATTGGGGGGGCGTGGGCGAAGCTGGATATGTGTGTGTGTGTGTGTGTGTAGTAGGTGTGTGTTTGTACGCGCTTGTGTGTATGATTTGTCTTTAATTTTCATAAACCTTTCCTTTTTTAACAGCCTCCATCCATCTGGAGAGGAGGCTGTTAAAAAAGCGCTGACAGAACTACCCAGACAAGACTAATTAAATAAAATGGCCAATAATAGCAATGAGCTACATTTTATTATTTCCTAACAGTAGATACGTTTAAATGCATATATTTATCAGAAACTCTTTCTCTCTCTCTCTCTCTCTCTCAAGCGCAACCTTTGGCTGTGGCTGCCTCTGTTGTTTTCTATTAATTTTCACGGCACTGCTGTAAGGAAATCCATGGGAAATATGAGCTGCCCCAGGGAACTTTTTAACATGTAAACAACAGGCATGCTTCATCTGCAAATATTTTCACTTTCCCAGTGTCTGCTGTAACCTTGACATTGTCACTAAATAACAGTATAATTAACAGTGAGCCAGATTCACGAGATGAAAGCGCCAAAACACGTTTTACTACTTTATGCAACATAGGATCCATAATAACATGCGTTGGTGTATCCTGCACACATCATGAGGTAGTAATTATTATTATTAATTCACATCCAAAGTGAGAGAAAAGTCAATCGTATGATTAAACGTGCTATTTCCATGGTGACGGGATATTTGCAGGTGGGTTACTAAAAACAGATTATGGGAGGAGACTTTCCTTCCTGCTCTGACAATATGGTCCTACAGTACAAATATACATCCTAATGCACTTCAGTGAATTTAGTGTAATCCATAAGGGGAGTTTTGTGTATTATGATACCTTAAAATACCTCATCCTATTTCTAAATAAAGTGAAAAGTGGAACCGTGTTGTGAAAATCCACAAGCTCATCTTTTTTTTTAATTTGTAAGAATGAAATACTATTAACCTGATTGCTGCTCTTCATACAAACCCTGTCTGTTTCACTGTAGCAAGCACATATGTCATTTGGTGGACACGCTTATCTGCACTGCTGCACACTTCCATGGATGTATATATTTTTTGCATGGGTGGTCCCAGCTGGAGTCATCTCCCCACCACCCCCCCACCCCCTCCCCCCTTCAGCCCTGCAGCGTTAGCTCCAGGCATTAGTCATTGATCTACTGTACGCAGTCCAACACGCTCTGCTGTAATGCATGGACCTTTTTAATATTCCTGTGGCCGTGCTTTGGGTCCCGACCCAGTCTCTGGATACCACACTGGTAAAGAATGCTGGAGAATAGAGTCTTTTTGTTTGCCTCCAGACGGAAACACTTAACACATGCTCATGCTGCTGCACCCACATGCAACAGAAAAAGGAGCGTGGCTTGTTAGGCAATACACAACTGAGTGTTGGTGAGCGTAGTTCACACTGTCACACACTTGTGAGTAGAGCAACAAGATTTTATGCTGTATTTTCCAGATTTAATAGCAACCAAATGTAAAATTTTGGCAAAGTTCATTTTTTTTAACAGTTTTTAAAACAGAAATAATACACACTTAAAACAAAAATGTATGTTGCTGCTGTACAAAAAGTGAAGTCTATAGGTCTAGTTATGGTGTCCAGGCTTCACAGTCTCTTAAAGATGGTGTCTCACATGTGCACATTTCCATGTCTTTCCTCAGTTTAATCACCGCGCTCTGAGCTGAGAGCTCAGGTTTTCTCCCTCATTGCCTCAGAGAGAGAGAGAGAGAGTGAGGCCTGGTGTTAACTCAGTCCTGCCATGAGCTGACGAGAGATGTTTATTTTTAATAATAATTCTACAACAGTGGGGCCTAACACTATTTGTATAAATTATAACTAAGTGGTTTGGCCTGGAGGTAATCCATGATGTGCTACTGGGGAGTGATTACAGCCTCAGCAAAAATATACTGTTAGTGATAATTGGTTGACACGAAAGTGGATCTTCCATCTGTGGGGACTCTATAACATGGCTTTGTTGTGCGTGTCTACAGTTGTATAGCCTACACTTGATGGCATGGATGCCGTTTAATTTGGCAAACGTTTTATTGTGTCAGAGAGTTCTCTGGAAATTCACGCGGACCTACTCCCAAAGGACACACCCAAAAAGCATGCAGGCGCAAAGGCATTAAGTTTCACACTGTGAGAGAGTGTGTGTGGGGTGAAAAGGGGACAGCTACTGTAGCAGGATAGCTGTGTCTGTTGAACTACAGCCAACGGAGGATTTCCAACTGTCACTGGCCGGCCTCTCACCATGCGCTTGCTCACACCTCGCAGCAGATCAACTTTATATCCGCTGTAAAGCTGTCATCTCGCCGTAAACAGACCGAGTGGCAACCACTTTCTCCTACGCCTGCACTGTCTCACAGACCTGTCACAAGGAAGACAGAGGAGGAGGGAGCGTGGCAGGACGACTGTCTTTTTAGTCAGTTGTGAAAGTTTTATATTTAAGGTTTTAAGGCACCGACAGCTTCGCTTTTATCCGGTTTGAGTTACAGCGAGTGATAATGTATGTTCAGTGACTTGCTGCAGGATACTTCCTCAGTACACATGGCTACTGACAGACACATAAGCTGTTTTTAAGTGATTGAACCTGCAACACTTTAAGCTTTCCAGCCACTAGACCAACCTGCCACCATGTGGTTTAGTTACATTTGAATAAATTATAAATGTCACTCATAATAATGCTGACTACATATTTTTTCCCCTTATGTATTGTCACTGTGATTGTGATATTACTTACAATGATACAAAGGTGTACAATCTTAATATTAAAGCTACATCATAACAAATACCAGTTGGATTAATTTATAGTGTAGTGCATAATACTTCATTTAGTGTTGGTCACCGTTGGCCAGCTTTGGATTGGACATTGACTCTTGTGCATTACAATGTTTTCTTTAGATTAGCATATTTTGTATTCTTAGATAGCTTTTATGCATTATTTGTATGAATTTGTGTGCAAACCTGCCTCACACTGCAGATTAAGGGACATATTAAAGGATATGGCTGGCCATGTTCTATATTATTCTTACTGTCAACAAATCTCATATGCAGAGCCAAACCAACAATGAACTGATCCTTCTCACACACGATACTTACAAGTATCGTGTGTGTATCCAAAGCCTTATATATCATATTCTGATATGACAGTCTGACAGTAATAGTTTTTGGACAACAGAGGTCTACGGCACAGAGGAATATGATATATAAGGCTAAAAAAACAAACAAACAGCGATATCATTCAAGTATTTTGAATCACATTAAATTATTACAGACAATTAATATCACTTAACACAGAGAAAAAGGAGAAAGTGTTTCTTCCCTGTACACAAGGAAAAGAAAAACCGATGTCATTGGCAGAAGCCTAATTCAAAACATTATTTTTTTAACTTTAGTTGGCAACAACTGTCGTGGATAACCTACCCCTCTCTGCGGAAGATGGTCCGGAAGCAGTCTCCCAGACTCTTGTAGCTGGTGGGGTCACTGGTTCCCCTCTGGATCTGGAACCTGCAATTACAAAGTTCTCATTAAAAGCTTGTATCACACTAGTTTCTGTGTTAGGCGCTATCATTACAGAAATCTCATTGTTGTTACTTGTTAATCTTTTTTTGTCTTCTGTCTTTATTGTCGTCACTATCTGCGTAAATTAAGTTGTGACACCTGTGTGTAAAATACACTTTGAACAAATTTGATCTTTATCATAAATGAGCTCATTTCCCTCCTTATTTTCCTTGCCTCTCCCTTTCATCTGTCTTTTTTTCCCCCTCCTCAGCCAAGATGAGAGGCTCCTGCCACCAGGTCCCCCCAGCGCAGGGGAGAACTAAAACATTTATTTAACCCAACCGATCCAATTAGCCACCCAACTCCCCATGACCAGGCCATTTGCAGCAAGCTTTTCGGCTACTAACATGCTAGTAAGCCTAGTGTAACAGCTCTTCAGTTACGTGTAAATTTTTAATATGATGGAGCCAGTCGAAGGACTTTTTGTTGTATAGCAAACACGCTGGTACCGCCCTAATAAAGGCTGGAGAGCTGTGTGTAAATCTTTTACATGAGAGACCAGTTGGGGGCGAAAGAATGAATAAATGGTGCCTGTTAGAGATGAAGAGTTTCAGACATCGAGACGATAAGAAGAGATCTCATTATATACTGCCATATGGCTTTGACATGGATCCTAAACTCCAACAAAAAACACGCCAAAATAAATGGTCGGATAAAATTACCGATTATACACTCGATAAGTTGATTGAGTGATTAATGAAACACAGCAAATGAAAGCCCGCTTCAAGGTTGAAGAATTTAAATACTTTTAGTGCAAACAAAAAAAATCACATCAGGGATTTGGAGGGTAGAAAATGAGGCCGAAGTGAGGAGAGTAGGAGGGAACGGGACAAGAGAAAGATTCCCTCCTCATATGGCTTCAACTGCCAGGTCACAAGGTCAGCAGTAAGTCGTCCATGCGGGTGCCTGATGGGGCCATAAAGAGCCCCCAGGTTCCAGTGGAGGGGGAGTTTAGTGGGGTGAGCGGCCTTTCATATCGCTAACAGATTAACATCTTAGAGGGGTGTCCCTCAAATCCTATTTGGTGGATTCCCAAATAGCTTGTAACCCGTTTCTAAAAACCAGTTAAAACAGCACAATAAATAGATGTCTGACACCATATTAAAGAGAAGAAGAAAAGAAGGACTCAAGGTATGAGGGGATGGTGGAATGAGGGGTGTGGAGGGGGGCCAAAGACCCGGAAGATTTAAGACTACTGGGGCTTGTAAACAAATTCAAATCTGGCTTAATTAAAGGCATATGATGCTGGGGTCAAGGATGGAAGGGACCCTGTCCCCAGTCTCCCCCTGTCTCCTTTGCTCTGCCTGCCTCGACCCGAACCGGCCCTGAGAGAGTGGGGTTGGCAGGGCCGTGGTCCGGTTCCAGCCCCCTGACTCCACTCGTGACCCCGGGGTCACCTCATTTCCTCATGGCCCTCTCCTACCCTGCCATAAAAGCCAGGGACCAAACAGCAAGGCCCAGGGAGAGGGAGATAATAGGGAGGACCAGAAGAACTTGTGGCAGCAGGGGAACCGTCAGGCCCCTGGCAAGGAAGCTGCACTTTTCACAGCAACCACCAGTGAAAATTAAGACTTAAAACTTCAGTCAGTTCAGGTTAAATGTCCTGTTTTAGAGGGTTTATACAGACAAAAGGCTCTAGTTTCTTTTCATAAGACCTTGGTGAATAAGGAGATATACTTGTTGGCTAAAGAAGATCACAAAACAGCCTCCACAGCTCTGGCAGATTCACTTGGCCTTGAAGTCAGCCATGCGGATCGTAAACTCTGCAGACAGAAGACCCAAGTAAAGCCCTGGGGCTTCTTTAAAACACACTGCTCCGAGCATCTCCTTCAATCATCAGCAAAAGCTAGCGGAGATACAGCATACTCAGAGGTGATGAGATCTGTGAGTTCATGAAGAGTCCCCCCCCCTCCTTTCCCACAACCCACTTTCCCCATGTTTGTGCTTTACAGGCCCGGAGCTGCCCAGGTGAGGGTGAAGGCGAGGGCAGGTTGGTGCTTCTGTGAGCGAGACAAGCACTCTGGGGTAAATAATCCTGAAGACCTCATCCACCTGACCTCCACCGCCTATAAAAGTACAAATTCTAGGCGTCCACAAAGGAGTCAAAAAGGTAAATGAGGGCGGAATTGCAGGCTAGAGCCCCATTCTTTGTATTTTTATGGACAGGAGCACGGTGTTTGAGGTCCCTACAAGGCTGTGTCCGCTACCAGACCCGGGTGGTAATGGGCTCGGATCGGGGTCCAACAAGACAGGCTGTCACCTCAGAGAAGACGAGATGTTGAGGTGAGGCTCATTAATGATGGTGTTAAAAAATGCCTATGGGAAGGGGTAGGGGGGTTATTGGATTGATCAAAAGGCGGAGGCTTGATGGGCCTACTTTGAAAGAGGCAGGCTGTTCTTTTTAGGGGATCTGTTAAAAAATATGCCCTAATAAATGAGGGGTATTCCCTCAGTGGCACTAAGTGCAAGGCAATTTTGATTACTGACTCACTTTTATAATTTAGGATCTAATAAAGCAGATATCAAATCATATTTACAGCTATTCAGACAGTTCAACATATGAATTAACACCTCTATATCGAGAAATGATAATCTAATAACAAAAGATAACAGATAGTTATCTTTTGCTTATCTATTATACCGTAATATTTCAAATTGTGCAATTCGCTCCAAGTATGAACGTTATGATTTATGTGTGTTGCTGTGTATTTGGACTGGTTGCTACACCGAGAGCCTTGATCTACTCATGCCTTCACATGTGGAATGCCAAGTGCTTTGACAAAAGCAGGAGAGAGGCAAAATATATGATTGAAGAAAAAAAAAGTGAAACACCAGGGGGAAGGGATAAAAGTTGGGCAATTTCTCATGTTAGATCTGAAGTGCATAAGACAATCCAGAAGGCAACATAAAGGGGAAATCTATTTTTTACAGCCAGACAGTTAATTTTAATGAGCAGGATCATAAAGATGGTAAAAGTCCATTGCATTGGTACATGAGGTTAAGAGCACTTTTCCGACCTAAATGATCCAACATGGCAAAGACGGCCAATTATGACTTTAGCCATCCAATCATGCTTCACAGTAAAAGAGTGTAACCAAAACTAAAATTGTCCCTCTGATCCAATTGCTTGTTTTGACAACTCATTGTTGTTGACAACAGTGCTGACTGACTCTCTCGGAGTAGAAACTGATTCACTGACAAATAAAAAAAGAGCATAAAACAAAGACACTTGATTTTAAAAGAACATGACAAAGTGAGCAAAGACAACTAATACTGATAGACTGAATCTTTGACAAACTGTTAGAGGAAAAAAGTGTTTGAGCATGGCAGTTGGAGGCCAATAAAGACAAACCTTTGGAGAGCAGAATAGGAAAATAAAGACGAGGGGAAGAAGAAGTAAGATGGGAGCAGAGGGGAAGTGATAAACCTTTGGCGCTTGTGACACGGCAGGCTGTCAACGCTTGATCTGAACCAGGCCAGGTTGGGTTTCACCAGCACCACAAACCTACTGGACCTGGGACGGCCCTGGTTACGAGTAAGGCTGCGGTATGGATAAGGGAGAAAAAGCTACTCTGACTGTTAAAGGGCTACGACATCCTTCTGTCCCTCCAGATTCTTTCTGAAACCGATAAAACTGACTCTTCTTGTTCCCTATAGTGATGTTGGGACCAGTTTGCTGGTCCAGATGTCTGCTCATATACTGTGACCCCTGTGACCTGAGATCAGTCTGTGTTACCATGGAAGAGCAGGAAAAGAGGTGCATAAAACAGCACGGGGACAGCTGGGGCAAGGCCAGGCCAATACTGAGACTCAGATGTTTTGAGCATTGCAAAACTTCCTTCTTGACTGATGGATCACTCTATATGTTAGAGTAGACTGTAGCTAATTTTGAAAGCCACTAATGCTCAAGTGGAGCAGATAGGTGGAAAAAATGAGTAGGCTTACTGACGTTTCCACTAAGTGGTTGCGTAACAGAAAGGATTTCTTGGGTGTTTGAGCTGGGGTCTCTTAACCTCTGCCAAACGCTGTTAACTGAAATTATGGTGCTAATGTTGGAGCAATAATTTGAATTATGGCATGATATAACAGCAAAAAATACTTTTCCTCCTCGAGAACATTATGAACATATTTCTCCTGCAGACGTGCAAGAACTCCTCAAGAACTTTTATTTAGCAAGAAAGAAATGTTTCACTATTTCAGTACAGGAGTTCATGGCTGGACGAAACCGAGAAAAAAACAGAAGCAATGAAAAGATGACGGCAAGCCGGACAAGCTAGGTCAAGATAACTTGGCGACAGACTGGTCCATGCCAGCAATAGTAACAGCCACTTCGTATGTGAGGGAATGCTGCAGAGTTTTGGAGACTCCCCTGACAGCAGGTAACCACTGGCTATAACACAGTGTGTTCCAGACAGAAGACAACTGCCCTGCGTGCCTCCAGAGAGAAACCTGAGAGTCACTATTGCTACACCGCACTGTCTTTTCTCAGAGAGGCCACGGCTCAGAAATCTGTTGCAGACGCCAACAAGCATGCTACAGATGAAGAAGATTTTTACGGAGGCTGCTATTGTTGCTTTAAAATGTTTCATTTCAGCTCCTCTATTTAAACTTTTGTAACTTGATAAGGTTTGGGTGTTTAGTCTCACTTATCTAAGACCAGAACCAGCTAATATTCTTTAGTGGAGGAAGATTAATCAGCTAGATGTAGAGGAACCATCACCCAAACATATGTGGATAAAGAGGGATCCAAGTGAAAGACTACACTTCTGTTATCTCCTCTGCTTTCCTTTCAACATTTATCTGCATATACATCTTTCTCAGTCAAATACTACCATACTGTTCTCAACTGGTATTACTGAGTAAGAACTAAGGGATGAAGACTTAAGGCCAGTTCAGATAATAGCCACTTTTACTGGGCGCCAACCAGATTCTGTACCTGACCCACTTATTTTTAAGTGCAGCGCATTCCCATGAGTGACATGAAGCATTACGGATCCAGTCGGTGATACAGACCTTTGGGTCGTCGCAATGATGCAAATGTCTCAAAACACGGCTGAGATACAGAGGCAGTGGACCTCGGACTTTGAGGCAAACGATGAGGAATTATGGCTCTCGTGCTGGTCTTTGCAATTCCGGTGTGTGCGTCTCAAAATTTTGAAACATCGAGGTCTGCAGGTGCGATGACTGCGTGCGGTGCTTTGGTGATGGTTGGTTTGTTGGTCTATGGTAACCTGGAACCAATCAGTTTCTCTTCTGTTTCCTTCCAAAATACACTGGAAACTAGATAGCCAACACCTTTCATGAGAACTTGTAATAAGGAAGTAGAAGTATACAACAATGAACATGCTATAATATGGGGATATTCATCCCTTGTGAAAGGTTTAACAAAGAGACATTACATGCAGTTTTTCCTGCTCTCTTCGACTTCAAGAGTTTGATGAAGTATGTAAACATTAATTGCTGCAGACGTTGTGCACATAGCCGCAGAGGAGACAGTGTACGGTTTGGTGCGGGGACCATGCTGAGCTCTAAAGTGTCTGTTGAACACTTCAAGTGCAGTTTATCACAACTGCCTTAACAAAGAGGAAGAGAATTGTGACTGCGTTTTAGGCACTATGTGAAACAACTGACCTCTCCGACCGCTGCAGCTTGGTCATCTTCTGTTCGAGTAGTTGTGCCAAAGCAACTATATTTTTTGGCTAGTTTAAAAGCGTCTTTACAAGTGACTCAAAAGTGGAAAAAAAAAAAAAGGCTGCTGCGAGAAGTTTGAAAAGGAGCGATGGAGGCGGGACAAAGGATGTACAGACATGCATTTTGAGAGTCAGAAAAAAAGAGAGATGGGGCAGCAGGGGGGCAGCACTGTGGTTGCAGCACAGTCAGGGTCTAGTGAAATCAAAGCACACAATGCCTCCACTCTGTAATTAGTGTACTGGAATGTGAACCCCTTCACTGATAATGATTACAGGTGCCCCAGTACGACACACACTGACATGCACATCTGCTGTTTATGTGAACCTCTATCTATAGCTTAAATCTATAATTTAGTAATCCATTTGTGACTGCTGTGAGTTGCATCTCTTACATCTGTGAGTAACTGCAGCAACATCTGTCATGGCATTAAAAATAATGGGTTGGGTTCTTAAAGATTGTTTTTCTGGCATTTTGCCTTTATTAGATATTTGGCAGTAAAGGGTGACAAGAAATGGACATTGCACGGTATGCACCATATACTGCCGGGACCCCCAGGATGCCCCATTTTAAAAGGTCCCATATTTTACAATATTCCAGAAATATCAATTGCCAAATTGTCATGTTGGAATATGGCATACTTCTTTATGATGTTGTCAAGAGCATACAAGGAAACCATTTATTTTATTTTGTTAAAAATATATTGGCTAGGTGAAAGGGACAGTTCAGGGAGATGGGCTCATGATGGGCTCTTTTGGGACTTGATGATGGGGGTCATTGGGTGAACTGAAGGGATACATAATATATACTCAAACATGCTCTTCTTTGAATGTATTTTATTTGTGAACCTTAACCCTTTATGTTTTTTCCCCTCAGACTCTTTGTTTTGTTTTCTCCTTTCAATTAAAAAAAAAGTTTTACATACTGTAGAAAATCAGAATGAAACTGAAGCAAAAGCACCACATGCAGCCCCTCCTAGAGAAGGAACGTAGGAACGTGGGTGTATATTTTAGATGATTCTGTAGAACCACAGATTACGTTCATGCTAATGTTGTTTTCCATCAACCATAAACATGTTTAAAACTCTCCCTTCTTGCAATAATTGTTCCTGGCAACTACGGTACGGTTAAGGTTAGTCAACTAAAACACTTTGTTAAGGGTTGGGGAAGGATCCCGTCACCTGCATGACAGTCAGACATAACATGCCCATCCACCACCTCAACCACCACAGCCTTTTTTCCTCTTCATTGCATATCGGGCACAACACGTTGACACAGAACGTTGGCAATGGATGTGAATCATGAGTTGCAAAACAATACATGGACATCATATGATTCATAGGGATACTGGGCTGCTGGGTAGGTAGATACAATAGGTCAGTCTTACACATTATCATGTTATTTCAGTCTAGCCAAAAAAAATAGGTGAGCCATTATTCACACAGTCAAGTCAAGTAAATGTATCTATATTGCTTTAAATCATAAATAAAGGGCTTTACAATCTGTCACCCTCTATCCTTAGACCCTTCAAATGGGATAAGGAACAACAGAGGAAGGAGATGGACAGACATCCAAAAGATATGTGTACAAAATAGACCAAAATAACAACAACTAAAGTTATAATAAGGACAATCAGAATGGCAATTCTATAGATCGATTGACATATATGGAAAAGATGGATCCAGGAGGACGTTGCTCAACTTCTAGGTGCCGCCAAACGGGTGACCTCCTCTTCACCGTAAATATCAGATAAGAGGGCAGATTACATATACACACACGGGAGGCTGAAACTCAAGGACAGCATTCACACATAGGGAGAGGACTAAGGCATCATCCAAGAGAGTATGACAGGAATGTAAAGGCATCATATTTAATCCTGCCAAATATGCTGCTCTGCTGTGCTCATGAAAAGACTTGCTCTACCTTTTTACACTGGACTTGCAGCTCTCGCTCACGCCCGAGCACTGAAGCGATCCTCCATGCACGCGGCATGTGTTTAAGTTTACACTGTGAATAAAGTCTTGCCCTGCAGTCTAACAGCGCCAGGGGGATTAGGAGCCGGATTGACGACCGCTGACCTGCCTGCTTCTTTACAAGGCAAGATCAGCTATCAGGCTGCTGCTGCTTTGTGCCCTGCTGTTTGAGGGTTGTGTCAGGGATTCCTCCATAAGTGCACAGGGGTTCACCAAGCAGTTGGGGGCAAACAGAGGTGGAGGTGGGAGGGAGGGGGGTGAAGCCTTTGGGCCATCCTCGGCGCTGTCACACGTCCCGCAAAAAGACTGGACGTCATCTGTCAAAGCCCTCATCAAAGATCACTTTCAAGCCCCCCAAGTGGGACACACTTTCATGCGTGCTGTGACCAAATGGAGGTAGTGTTGCCATGGATACTGCCGCGAGCAAGGGCCAGTACCAGGTTTTTCTAATCAGGCTTGAAACAGGCTCCTGGCAAGCTTCGAGGTTTGCAATGACTCTGACAGCCATGTCATACAACACAATTTACAGAACTGCATAATTCAATACAAATCTTCTAAAACACATGTACAACAGGGATTTAAAACAAAATATTGCATAATCGCTCGACAAACTACAAATTCAGAAGTAATGATGAAAGTTTAAACAATGCATTCCACATGATGTTGATGATGTTATATAATGAGGTTTATATTAACAGAAGTAGTGGCTGATTCAGCAAAAGTGCAAGTGAGACGGTTGCTGAAAAACTGAAACCACAGAGGACAGAATGCAAAAAAAAAAGAGTTGAAATAAGAAGTCAGCAGTGGCATGTCAGCGGGGAGGAGCCACAAAGCTGGATGAAGAATCTTTATCTGGGAGAAAAAAAAAAAAGACTAGAAGCAAGAAGAAGGGAAGGAATAAGTATAGAAAGCAGGAAAGACAGGAACAGCGAGAAAGAAAGTGTGGGTGCAGAGGGAGAAAAGGGGCGGAGGGGAGTGGCTCCGTCAAGAGTTATTGCACGAAATACATCTTTGGGGCTCATTATGGCAAACACATCAGATCATGTGCACGCTGTGGAAACTGCAGGAAGTTCCTGGTGACAGGAGAAGTATTGCTCAGGCAGACACAGACATGAGGAAGGCGTGGCTTCGGTCTCCGGAGCGGAAGTTAAGGGGGTGATGGGAAGTTGCTTTCAGGAGAACAGTTGAGTATGTTTGCGCAATGCGCATGCATGTGTATAAGGGTGGAGCTCCATGTAACAGGATCTCAACATGAAGGGAAATCCGGGCTTCGTGCTACTCTCTAATGAGAGGGGGAACCTGATCAGAGTCAGATGGGGTGCCCCGAGCGCACAGCCCCCTGCAGAAAGTGCCGCCCGACACCCTTTGTTACCTCCAAGTGAGCTGAGACCAGCCCATGAACCATGTAACTAGGTGGTTTCCAGGTTAATGAAAAGCTGTAACTCCGGTCCCACTGTCTCTCTCTGCTAAACTGACGACTCACCTCCCTCCCCGCGCCGCACCCTTCATCTTCACCCCCACATTTCTGCCTATACCCACTGAGGGGGGGTCAGGGTCAGGGGCAATTAACTGTTTACTTTGTGTGAAGTATGCTACATTTACATTTTGGGCTAATTATTATCCAGAGTGACTCACAATGAGAAAAATGTCACATTTCTGGATTCACTTTTTGGATTTTATGTATTAAAAGCAACAAAGAACGACGGCCAGTTCGGTCTCAACTACAGATGTGAGATTATGTGTGTAATAAACCTTCAATAGTTCACGTTACACAACTCTTCTATTAAAACACAATGCTTTATTCTCTAAACGGCTTTGGCTATCTTGCCATCAGCCATCTTGATGACTTGTATTGAAGGTCAGGCTGGTCTGCAACACAATGTGTGTACATTCCCCATGTAATAACGATACTTTAAACAGGACATACGGTATGTAATAATGTCTTCATGATCCAGGTAGTAGCCAGAAATGTGGCCTTGTTGTTAGTGCTAAAACACTGTAATCGACAAAACAATGGAGGACAAAAAACAACAACAAATTTGCTCATTTTAATAATCAAAATGAGGATTTGTTCTTCTCAATTTTGTATCAGCATAAATCTGGTTTGACACAACAAGTAATCTGAAGAAGTCATCTTGGGTTTGGGACGTTTGTGATGGGCATCTGTGTGGATTGTCTGAAATTTTCATCAACTAAACAATAAATTAAAACAAAATAACCTACAGATAAACAGATAACTAAAGTAATCGTTAGTTCCAGTTCTACTAGTGGTAAATATTCTTTAACTGAAAGGTCAAAGGTTCAATTCAAACTAGGACCAACTCTATTAATAGCAATTTGTTTAGCCAAGGAATTCTTGGGGCAAGACACTGACCTCTATACCAGCTTGTTTCTTGCACAAAGATATGTAATACATCCATGTATTTCAGTCAAAACGGCCGATATTAATGTGTATGCATTTAAACAGCGATGAAAGAGGTTGTTAGTTACACTGATGGAGAGTGTGCTCTGCAGGAGACCCTCAGATGTAAGATAGATGTACTTGTTAGCAAAGGTGAGTAACAGGGGTCATGGCTTGACTGGTCAGTGAACACACGACGGGGAGTAAAAGCGAAACAACAAAGGCAAAAAGACACATTTAGAACCGGGACTTTCACTTTTAGGGCTCGTATCTAAAGCAAAGTGTGGGCTAGTCAAATATTTTTAAAATGCTATCTATCATTATCCAAAAGCGTGCTGACTGTACCGCTCGGTATCTCTACTGATGATCTGAGATAATAATTTTGTCATAATTGACTTGCTTTCCTACTCCACTTTAAAAATATCTCATAAGTAGTCCGAAATTTTGCACCATCAATCATGTTAGAAGTTATGTGTCACCTTTTTTGAAATATCTCTGGAACACAGTTATTCATTTATCTGCCAAGCCGTCATCTTAGAAGATGAATCAGTATTTGTTTAAAAGGGAAAAAAAAGGCTCCCAAACGGTCTTGACATTCTTTTGATTCATAGCTGCAGTATTTGGCTACTTGAGTGTTTCTACACCAACTGCTGTAGCTAATCCAAAATCTGCAATTCACCACCCCCTCAAAGAAAGAGTAGAAAGATAAACTCTCATTTGGAAAATAGGTAAATATTAGCTCCTGGGCAAGTACACATTTTGGCAAGTTTACCTTCAAAAAAAAAAAAAAAAAAAAAAGAGAGAGAGAGAGAAAGGGGAGAAAGAAAAAAAAAAATCCCTTTGATTCTGAGTTGGTGGAAAAAAGTAAATTTACTCCAGTTGCCGATCAATTTGGACCGGTGGACATTAAAGCAGGAGCCGGTGCCTAATAAGAGCCATGCCTGAGAGAGAGAGAGAGAGAGAGAGAGAGAGAGAGAGAGAGAGAGAGAGAGAGAGAGAGAGAGAGAGGGAAAGCGAGAGAGAGAGAGCGCGGTGGTGGAGGTGTGTCTGTGTCTGACTCTCGGCTCCAAGGTTCCTGCTAATAGATTTCAGCTCCCTCAGTGTCCCAATTAGCTGGTATGTATGCTTGGTTTATGAATTCATGTGTGGATGTTAAGTGTGTGAACATGCATGTACAGTATGCATGAACGTCTCGATATCTATACGCACGCATGTGTGTGTGTGTGTGTCTGCACGTATGTGTCATTTCGAGTAACGAGCAGCAACTCCTATAGTTTAGATTCTTGACATGGTTGCACGGCTCCTAATAAAAAATAAGAAAAAACATTTTATTTGTTTCTTGCACTTTCTTAAAAAAAAAAAAAAAAAAAAAAAAGACTGAGCCAAGACCAAAAGGAATCAATTTACACGGCCCGTTTTTTCAGCAACAGAACGCCTATCAACATAAACACATGGCGACACAAACAGAAAACAAACAGATAAACCTGTCCAGTTTTAGAGCAGCTTTTACCACTTTTTAAGGAAGAGTGTTACAAAGAAAATAGTGAGTGCACTTTTAACCCTGACCCCGGTGTGAGGACGGACAGGCGAGGCGCTCAAGACTTACCTGTAATAAACCCCCATACCTTCTACACGTGACCATAAATCACACTGTGTGCCTTCAAAGTATCAAATATCAACTAATACAACACCGCTCACCCTTAGCTTTTATCCCTGCGTTTCCTTCTCTGTGTTCTGGTGGTGGCATTGCCTTCAAAGTGTAACCATCTCACTTTTTTAAAAGGCACGCCGAGCAATTTATTTACCAAGAAACTGCTGCCGTAAATGACAGAAAAAGCAGTACAATTTACTGACAAGTAGTGAATGGGGCAGGGGGGCTAAGAACTAAGCCAGAGGTCTTGGCTGGGCCTGTGAAAGACTATAAAGCTTTAGTAGTAGCCCACGACCTGTTTATGGCAGGCTGAGACACTGTGGTGTGAGGCTCCTGATCACTCTGCAGCTCAAGACTGCTGCCACTCTTGCATAACACACAAACAGGAGATGGTAACGGAAAACATCCCATGAAACGCAGCGAAAGCTTTTAGTGGCATCTGATTTATTTTTTAAGTCCCCGTCATTTTCGAGAACCACAGGCCGAATAAAAGGATATGATTCAATTAAGTAATAAGGTAAAAAATTTGAAAACATAAAACATCTAACGTTAACATTGTGTGGGGAATGAATGGGTAAATGATGCATTTCATTTTCCACAAAATGTCTGAGGCTCTTGGCACCGGTGCCAGCTTGTGTGGAGAATGATTGCCAAGCTGGCCAGGCCCGCTGAGCTGAGTTGGGAAAAAAAAAAAAAGACCTGGTATGCTCGGGACTTCGCTACACAAACTCATGTACCCACACGAAGAAGATTTGAGGCAGATGTGAAGTGAAAAATCGCTTTCTTTAAAGCAGCAAGCAACAAGTTTTCAGGTTGAATGGGTGGCTTACCTCGTCTTCACCACATCGAGGGGATGCATCAAGCAGATCTCCACCAAACCTAGAGAGTAAAAAAAACAAAAAAAAACAAACAGTCAGGGTAAGTCACTTTAATAACATGGACATTTTAGGTGAATGCATGTTTTCAGTTTTCAGGAAAATTCCAGATGTTTCTATTAATAACAACCTTTAATGAAACAAGAGCCTCATTTATAGTTAAGGGGTATCGGCAAAGCTACGAAACCATCGGTTATCCTGGAAGCAGTGAATATTTAGACATTCATTCATACTGTGCATGCAATCGGTGGTGATTGTTGATAGTAAAGACAGTTACCACTCCACTGCAAACCCTCTGCTCAGCGCAACTGCTGCTCTCTATTGCAATGAATGCATGAACGAAAACATGTAAGTAATAGTAGTTAAAGAGACGAGGCGAAATAAGAAGTTACCTGGATATAACTCCAGTAGTATAAGTATGTGTGTAGCCCACTGTTGCTCTTTATTACTAAGTCCCCCCGGGGAATGTAATTAAAGCACAGTATTGTTTGATCCTGTACGATACATCACGGTGTATCACGGTGTTGCAGTGGTACCATCAACGAGTAAAATCTGACACTGAGCTACAAACTAAAACCCAACGCCGTAGGTATCTACTGCGGTTGTCCCGTTGCATCCACCGTAATTCCAGTTTAAGTTCACGGACAGAAAGTAAAGAAAATAGAGAAACTGTTTAAAGTCACTTCTTAAGCAAAAATGCTGAACAGACGCTGGTTCCAGCTTCTCACATGTGAGGATTTGCTGCTTTTCTCTGGTTTATATCACTGTAAATTGAATACATTTGGAGTTTTGATTGTAGGTCAGACAAAACAAGCAATATTAACTTTTTTTTTTTGACATCATTAGTTATATTTTTATTTAATTATTAAATGATTACACCGACAATTAATCAACGAAGGAATCCATAATGCAAATAATAATTACTTGCAGCCATACGAGGCTCGCTGGTTTGCTGCTTTCCACTCTTTTCTTTTGACAGTACGCACATTACACTGTCGCTGTACACCAGGAAGTTCTACCACACGCACCCAATGTGAACTTGTATCTGTTAAAGCCCCGGAGGATCAGATAGCACCATAAATCTGATCTTGTCCGTCAGTCGTCACAGTTCACCTTAAAATAATCTGTTAAGAAGGTTGCCTGACTGCTAACCGGGGCAAAAGTCACTGGATAATTTGTCCGTGTCATCTTTTTCCTTTCCATTCATTTCAAAGCCGTACGCAAGGCTGAAGACTTGTTGCTGCTACCAGATGGTTTTGACAGACAGCCAGTGCCAGCCAACCCTTTCAAAGGAACCTAATCACCACTCTGATTATCACCCCGCCTAATTTAAACACCAACTACCTCAAGAAGTCTTGGTGTTTTGAGCCTTGTGCCATCTTTGCAAGAACATATGTCTGAATGAGTGGTCCAATGAGTCTTCTTTCCAAAAATCCCTGTGAGCGACTATAATTCTCCACATTTTGCAGGGCTGAAGCCACCAATCATATCATCCATGCAAACCCAGTACATCGGTAATGTGCCAGCAGCTGGAGAATCAATGCAGCCCGAGTGATCAGTGAGGGACTCTGAGGTTTCACACACACGCTAACTATGTGCATCTGTGTTGAAAAGCCACTGCTTTGGCACGGAGGCCTTCTGACTCAATCAGGTTTTTATTTTTTAACTCACGATTCTCACTACATCCCTTTACTGGTTCTCTGAGGGCTTCCCCTACAGATTCCACCGTGTGTGTACACAGCTGCTGTGCAATATGGGCTCCTTCTAATTTGCTCAATTAAACATATTGTCTATAAAAGAGTGTGTCTTCTGGGGTTTTTCCAGGGAAGTAATTATCAAGTGAAATACCACAGAAAAAAATGACTTTTTCTACAGTTGCATGCATCTTAATTTACGAATGGGAGAATGAAGAACTATTGAACCGAGCTACTGGCGGGTAAGAGTCAAACAAAATTCCATCTGTCACGGCTCAGTTGACCTGACTATGGTTGTTAATGATACTGCCCTGAAAACAACTACATTGGACAAATCATTTTCAGGCCTCGCTATTAATAGGCCTGCAGTGAAGGTAAAAGCACATCAGATCTTTCATCAGGTAATCAGATTTCGTGATGAAACCAAACCTGCCTGCCTGCTCGATCAGCTTGTACAAACACAAAGATGCTGGAAGTGACCGAACATGTCTTAACAGGTGATCTGGTGAAAGGAGAACAGAGCCTGGGAAAAGAAGAGCTTCTGATACGGTCTTGACCTGAAAAGTTCCCTGAGATAACTTTTGTTATGATTAGGCGCTATATAAATAAAAGTGAATTGAATTGAACTGCAATCCCATCCAAAAAGTGCACTACAGCAGTGCACTGCTACTGCAAATCTCAAAAATCTTCTTGCACACAAAACTTGCATGTTAGGCTTTGCTGCATCTGGAGGGTATGTGGGAGCTAATTCATTAGCGAGTGGCAATTAGCAAAAACTTAAAGTTAGTAACTGTTTGCACATTTTATCATTTCTCCTGATCTGGTTTTTCAAAGAACTACAGGCTACAATATGAACTCAAACAGTATCTTCGTAACAAAATTTGTGACTGAATCTGAAAGCCGATATTTCCCAGCAAACATGATCAGTTATTAATTTGCCCTCTATCTTCAGTCGCAGCATAAGTAGTAGCCTTTAGCCATTGGCTGTGCTCTCAAAAAGTCAGCACAGCTCAGGTCAAAGGTCAACAAAGTTGAACTTTAAGTACAATTAGCGACTAATGATTATTTTCATTATCGATTCATTTGCTGATTATTTTCTTGGTCAATCATCTTGTTTATAAAATGCCAGAAAACAGTGAAAAATGTCTTATAAGCTTTTAGATGGTGAAGTCCTCAAATGTTTTTTGGTTCAAAATTGGGTTTACTGTCATGTATGACACCAAAAAGCTTCAAATCCTCAAATTCAAAATGACTAAAATGATGAGTTGACGACCAAAATAGCTGCCAATTAATTTTCAGTCAATTGATGAATCAACTCTTTGCTGCAGCTCTAGAAACAACCCTATACAACAGATATCAGCACAGCACTGTTACAACATATGCAGGAGGTGCACAAAAGCTGTTTTCTGTGATGATGTGAATATTGCATGTGAGTATGTCATAAATTATTACCTGTACTGTAGCTAAGAGGCACTAAATCTTCTTTATATGGGTAAAGTAGGTGTGTTTTTACAGTTATAGAGTTGTAGAATAATCCAGATACTACACTGCAGATACAGAGAGGTAGGACTAGAATCAACAGCAGCAGCACAAAACCCTTTAGTGTGTTTTTAGAGTTGCACTTAAACTGAACTAGACTGTTTTTGATTATCACAAAAGTTGAGTATGCTTTTCCATCATCAACTAACTGAAAAAACACATGAAATCTCTTCAATAATAACCCCGAAAAAGGAGAGCGTTGCTATTTGTCCCTGCCAGTGACCAGAGCGACTGTGCACATCTGCATACTGCAAACTACTTCGGGCCTCATCGTAAACCTCATATTACAGGAACTCTAAAGAATACAGGTTTCTAAATGCTTCATTAACTTAGAAAGGTAACATTAGTTAACACTCTTTACTAATTAGCAGGCCAGCCCCACTGTGAAATTCAGATTCGGTGATTAGTTCAGCGTGTTGAAGGGCGGTCAGCGTGACGCACTATGGACTAGTGTCTTTACGGCTGCATGCTGTATCTCCAAGATGGCAGTTGCAGAAGAATTAAGTGATGACAAGCATGAATGCAAAACCGGGTCGTGTTTATTTGAGCGTCTGTCTAACGCCCTCGCAGACGAGACACCTGAAGAACAGCTGATGGCAGATGAATGGACAAGCTGTAGACGTTTGAAGAAAAAACTAAAATTTGCACAACCATAATCCTAAACTGACCTTTGTGTGACATACTGCACACAGTAGTGCTAAACAGCAGGTTTACCACAACTTATAACTTAGAAATATTCTAAAAAAAATCAATATATATGTCGTATACTTCCTATACTTACATATCTATCAACTGAAACTGACGCTATCTGATAATTGTGAATAGTTGACCTTCAAACAGCCTTGGATATTGTACCAATGTGTGATGATTAAAGCAATTAATGAGCACTTGAGATGTTGTTTTTGGTGTTTAGTTACTACTACTTTAAGCTCCCTCTATGTCCCAGAATGACTTTTGACAACTCCCAGTCAGAACTGTTCTCTGTGTTGTATCTTTAGAGCTGAAAATAGCAACAGGGAATGTTTTTCTAGGGGAATCAAGAGGGCACAATGCTATGGTGTGCCCTGTCACTCAAACTACAGAAAAAAAAAAAAAAAAACTGAAGAAGAGGGCGTTGTATTCAACTAATGACAGATACACAAAAGATGCAACCCGTCATTGCACTACGTTTTAATCCGTTGGGGTTATTATTAGTGGCGTAATTAACCGCTGATATTTAGAGAGCGGTATTATTTTCCACTCAAGCAGGAAATGTTGGATAGTTTAATCATCCATTAAGCCTTCTTTGGATTCAAGTCTGATGGTGACATGTCATGTGTCTTTGCGTAAAGGCCTTAGGACACAAAATATGTAGTTTCCTCCACACCACTAAGAGGCAGCTTCTTGCTCCACCAGGCCCCAGTGCATCATGCTCGTCTACCCCAGCTGTCAGCACGTACTACTGTTTAATCATAGAGCCCGCCAGTAGTGAACCCACACACTCTTGGGAGCACTTCACACTCCTTCATAGCCTCCGATGCACAATCACTGAGCATGGTGAGGGCAAACTCAGAGGATGATGCTGCTGAATTTCTCGGTTCGGTTTCCCCTCCGCTCTGCCCGAGTGTGGCTGAAAACTTCTCCTGCAAGGCGCCCACCTCCTACAGCTGTGCGGAGGGGCGTAATGTTACAGTGACCTGCCATCTGGTTGACGTTTATGGCTTTGCTACGCATCAGTGGGTGACATATTGAGAGATTCCATTATTTGAAGGTTCTTTTGTTTCGGAGCCACAATAGTCCTGACAGGGCTTGTCATCTAGCGCCCTGCAAACACATACACACACACACACATACATACACATTCAGTTAGGCATAAGTGCTAATAGCAAAGGAGTGTCTGGAGCACAGCCATTAGGACAAACTCTTACATATACACTACAAGTCTCCTATTTGCAAAAAAATGCATTCTACGCCAAGACAAGGCGTAAAAGGTTAAGTGTGCAGTGGAAAATAAGAGCTGCAAGAATACAGTGAGATATTACACTGATTTTAAACTGTGACAACATATAGTTTTGATTCAGCGCCTGGTTTTCTTATTGGTCTGAGCTAACGTCATATGCAGAATTTAACAGCCGTGGAATTTGGCTTTTGTTTCGAGTATCGGATAAGAAGACCATATGGCAGAAACAATGAGGCAGAGCGCGTTAAAAAAAACTGCTGCATCATCCACATTCAGCTGGAGCGATGTGACTCTGGGGTTCGTGCGGACGACGCAGTAGGTCTCCGGGAAGGACCCAACAAGTAGATTCACTGGTAGCACTGGTATTGCCACCACTGTATTGGCCAGACATTCCAGGTCGCCTGATAACTTGTCTTCCAGAGAGAGAAGATCATACATCATTGCAGATGAGATGATTATCTGAGTTGGTTTTGGCTCGGGAATGCACGCAGTTTTGCTCCCACGCAAAAGTGAGAAAGAAAAACAATAGTGCGCCAGGGAGCGATTGCTCAACGGGTGCAGGTGTCATCCATCATGCCGAGACACACAGTGAATGACTAATTCCTAGCAGCCACAGGGAGAAGGTCACTGCCACAGGAAGCACAACTCCCCCAGTTAAATGGACTAATACATGAGAGACATACTGGTCATTCATTTCACACGCATACTTGACCCACTGAAAGCTACAGTCTTCAGCTCTTACATGTGTTTGTAATAGTTTCTTAATTACACATAAAATAATGGAAAGTTTTCTTAAAAACACGAGGTAGCCACTGTTTGAAAGTTATACTAGAGAGGGGAGATTCCTTTTTGTCCTTGATTGACAAAACCACCAGCATAAAAAACATAAAGTAGATGACAGAGAAATGGTTTGTTAAAACTTATTAAAACTGATGTGTTATAGAAATAAACATACATGTTGCTAATTGTTTTACAAAAAAAGAAATGTAACTACATGATACATTTCTTGGTTCATTGAGAGCCAAGGCAGAAAATCACAGTTGGTCCTGCGGTTTGAAGGCTGAGATGAGGCGTACTGTAAAAGTGTCATGATGACAGAGTTTCACCTCACAGGCCCACTCTGGTTTTGACAGCACTCCTGACTGAACCTGCATGTGATATCTCGTGCCTCCATGTCCTCCATTAATACTTTTCAAAACACATCAGATCTGGAATGCTAAACAAACCCTGAGAGCTGCTCCCCCCCCTACAATTTGTCATCTGCAGTAACAAAAGCCAATGTGATATCCATCAGCGACCAGGCCGGGTGCTCTGATATAGAAACTCTGATTAATCTCAGCTTCTTTTTAATGCTCTGGCAGAAAAAAAGAGGGGAAAGAATGAAGAATGTCATGGCGATAAATAAAAAAAGATGCCCAGGGTGAGATTATGAACTCCAGGGAGTTACCATATTAACGACCAATAACAGATAGAAGAGGTAGAAATGATTTATGTTTTTTTGATTGCAAAGGATATATATAGCTTTATATTGCATGCATTGCTTTGACTGTAGCTGTGCTGATCTTTCATTACATACAATTAGAGCCTTGTCTACATTTTTCTTTATTATGTTATTTTATTAAAATACAAACATAATATGACAGATGACGATAAATTTGCACCATATCTGTAAGAAAACACTTACAGTTGGCATAAAACAAGGTAAATCAGGGAAGCGGATGAAATAAATTTGACATAAAAGGTGCTCAAATATCATGAGGCCTGCTTCGGTCAGGCTAATAAACTACAGTTACTACCAAGTGCCTAAACTGTTTTTAAAGCAAACCGCTGGAGTAACTATTCCAAACTGATCACATTAAAAATGAAATGAATTATAAACCATTTTCATACAATAAAGGCAAAATCAATCCGTCATGAAATAATAATCACCTCATGTGGAGGGGGGAGGAATGCCATATCATAGATTACTTGCATGTACATTCCTATATGGCAATTAAAGAAAGAAAAGTAAAGAAATTACATTTGCGCAGAAAGGAAACATTACAAAAAGTGATTTATGCTGCTCTGAATGGCTTGTGGAATCGTCTCGTGGTGGATGAATCCGTTCTCAGCAAATTAGTGTGGAAACAATAATAATCAAACCGGCAGGGAAAGAAAAAAAAACAACACATTATATTAACTCCATCTCAAACCAAACACTAGTGTAGAGGAACTGATTATGTAGGAATTTACATATTTTAAAAAAACAAGACCGTATAATGTCTCAGGACATCTGGAAGAGAGACAGAGAGAGCGAGAGGGGGAGAGAGAGAGAGAGAGAGAGAGAGAGAGCGCTATTAATCACAGATATCACCAATCAGACTTCCTGTCTCGGGAGTGCAGGAGCGTCCTGGGTTAACTCCCCAAACAGCCCCTAATTCTGCACTTGAAAAAGCTCAACAGGTGCTTAGAAAAACAAGCGAGGTCTTCTCCAATGACAGTGGGGGATTTTTTAAACTGAGGGCCCCTCGAGCGAGCATCCCGGCATTCCGCGGGCCTTTCCTCGGCTACTGGTACTTTATCTGTTATCGCCTCCGAGGGGCGAAACGATGTGCGTTTCCACATGACAAGTAGGCCTCAGTCTGAGTCTTTTTTTTATTATTATTCTTTAATATGTGAATTAAAACAGCCATATTATTTTACTTACAAATCATTTATTTTAATATCTGTGATTTCTCAAAAAAAAAAAATACCCCACTCCAACTTGATAAAATAACACTTTAGTTTCATTGGGCAATTTTTGAGGCATCCACCACTGAACCACCATGTCAAAACAATACCAAAAAAAAACAAAAAACTAAGAGCCTTTACATAAAAATAAAAGTCATTGATTCTATGACAGGTTTTCAACTATTTTCCTGCTTAAGTAATTTTGCGTTATACTTAAACCTGCAGTACAGAGCTTTTGTCTCCTCCTTCTGGCGTTGACAGTAAACAGTTGAATAGTCGAGTTAGCTGAGGGTTAAACCAAAAGTTAACCGGCTCAGCCAACCAATCGCTGCTGATTGACGTAAAACGCATCACTAAGACACGCTAGCGCGGGAAAGTCGCCACAGACACCGGATTTAAAAACTTTGCGTAATGTGAAATACAGAGAGATTTATCTGGCAGTGATCGGCATAATCAGCATTGTGTGAGCTTATTTTGGGGAAGGGCTTGAATGTAACACATGTTCATTTATATGTAAAGGTCCCAAAACTGCAGCTTTAAAGCTTCTGAAAACATGTGAATAAGTGTAAACTTGGTCATGCCATACAATGCTATTTGAATCCTCCACCATGCTAAATAGAAAGAAGTCTAACAAAGACAACTCTTCCTGAGTGCATCCTGAATAAAAGTCTGTTTAACTTCACCTGACCCTTACTGTTATTTGCCCAACAGTTGGACAACACCCTAAAAACATAAAGCTCCCTCCTTTATTTCTTTATTTTACATCCTTTCCAAAACAGCTACTTAGATAAATAAAGAAATGTGATAATAACGCTGATAGATATGGACTATTACAGTAACCAATATCCCGTCTGTAAATGATTTATTGATTTTTCAGCTGCTGTCTCCCGTTTAGATTGATCGTTCTGCGTCATGGTGCATTTTTCCCCACTGGGTATGCACGGAGACAGCTCGGGTATGTCCCTGTCTGTCAAACTTCAGATGAACTCTGTGATATTGCTGGAAGTGTACAGGTGTGTGTGTCTGTGTGATGTGTGTGTGCTGCTGATTGGGTCAGACCTGCGCTGCCTGGGCTGACGGGCTAATGATAAGGTAGTGACAGATTGACAGACAGACCGTGCCGGCAGTCCCCCCCTCCCCCTCCCCTCCATTACTGTCACTGGTTTCTTGACACCTGTGGTCATGGTTTTTTTTTTTTTAAATACACGATCATCTGATGCAAATAGCTGCTCCAGCAGCACGGAAGCGGGAGACAGGAGGTGAAGAAAAGAGGACAAAATGGATGCAAAACCTGGTTTAACTGATGTTTGAGAGGAAGTGCTCCGTGTCATCTCTGCCTGATTCTTTCACGCGGATCGCTTTTTAAACAAATTGTTTCCAACTACTGCAGCGACACCTGACACCATCTAAATAAACTGTAGTAATACTGTAACAAAGCTTTAGAGGGATTGTCACATACACATATCAACACAACATGCAGTTAGAAAGCCTTCAGGAGATTTTAAGAATAGCTGCTACAATTAGGTCACTATAAACCAGTGGTTGGAGGTCTGGAGCCCATATAAAGGGTGGCAAATCAAAATCTAAATTCTGCCAAAATCATGTTTATTTTTCAGTCTGTTCTCTAATCTTAGGTTCTTTCTTGTGAAATATTGTGCATTTTCCTCCTGAGGGGCCTCATTTATAAAACAGACGAAACACAAAGTGCTTAACCACAAAACTATTCTGATTTATTTCCCTTTTACAAACCCCAATCAACTCGAAATTTGGCGCACGTGAGCGAGCTTCTAGTCCCGCCCTTTTAACGCCAATAGTTACCAATAAATAGTCAGTGAAACGCCCCTAATTAATATTAATCCATATTGACTGCATGACCACAATGATGGCAAATTCAGACAGAAAGGCTAAAAAAAGAAATGTCACCCGGTGTGAAACTGAAGTTCTTGTCGGGGAGGTTGAAGCAAGAAAGCGGATATTGTTTGGTGGACACAGTGCGGGCATTACAAATGCCAAAAAGGCTTCAGAGTGACAGCATGTGGCGAGCACAGTGACTGCTGCTGGCTCAGGAGGTCGGACCCTCTCTGACATAAAAAAGAAGTGATCCGACCAAAAAGTAGAAGCCAAAAGGCAAAAATAGCTTGACACAGACAGAGTGTTTGTGTCACGGGCGGTGGGGGGAAAGGGGACACCGGAGCTCAACCTCTCTTGATGAGCGACTTGCAGGACTAATAGGAGAACCCCTGCTGAGTGGAGTAGTGACGGAGGTGGAGACGTGGAATTTGTATTCCCTCGTTTGAAAAGAGAGTAAACCAGATGCATTCAAATTGTGTTTAAACATTTATTTACACAAACAAATGAGACATTTTCTATTGTTTTCAGTCGCTGCGTGTTCCAGCTGGGTCGGTGGAGCTGAGCGCACCAAGCCCCGGCGTCTCCACTGCACCTCGTGCGTCTCGACCCTCCAGCGGCCGCGTCCTCACAGATGCAGACCCAAACGCAAAGAGACACCATCACCATCGACTCAACCAGACCAAGGAGTTAAAATAAATAATATTTGTTTTATGTGACATAAGTTGTACACTGAACGATATAAATAGTGTAGTTTTTCTATACCTTGTGTTTTTACAAGCGAGGCATCACATCCACACGCTGGCACGCGGCAGCGGCATTTGGCTGAAATGTGTGGGAATAGGGGTCGAGGCCAACACAACCAACAGCGTCAGGAGGTAACATTATGTAGCACAGCACACGCCCTCACAATTTCGCAAACCTTTAACGGGCTTGTATAAAAGTTTTCCGCTTGTGCAACGTCATCTGCCCTTCAGACAGCCGATGGTGCGCTCCACAACAGCGCGTGCATGGCAATGACGCAACAAATTGTAGTTTCTCTCCTCTAGGCTTTGTGGGTTAAAGAAAGGGAAGGAGTGAGCAGCTAACGCTTGAAGGGATATTCACTGTCGCCTACATGAATGGGTTAGGCAATGCAGTAGAGAAAAATTTCAATTGATTTAGAATTTCTATATTGATCATCTTTAGCTACAAACCAGCCACCACGTGCAGCTCTGACTGCAAGTCTGGGTTGACACAGGCCATCGAGCCTCTACAATAATAAGTACCACGTCCGCATTACATATGTTTTGGACATTAATCAAATGAAAATGCTTTTGATCAATGAAAACCAATTCATTCTCTCTCGGTGCCCTTATAGAAACATGAGTGCAGTCAATAGCACCGATTACATTTGGGAAACCGGAGATTGCTGCAAATAGCGCTTTTTTTATTTGCCTGTTCACCCACCGTGTAAGGAAACCTTCAGATGCGTCAAAGCAATTATACCTCCTAACAGGTCTGGCATAACACGGCTAAAGGTTGGCCGAGAGATCCCTGACCTGCCTGCCAAATCCCTTTGAAGAGTGCCGGTTGCCAGACATCCGAGGGTTTTTCAGGACTTGAAGTGGGACTGGCACGGCTTGGTTTCTGCGGGTGCTTCTCTGTGAAGCTGAGCCCAATACAGCACAGAGATCCAAGAGAACAGCTCTTGGATTTCGGAACAGGCTCATAAGCCACTCATCATCATTGGACAGTAATCTTTGCTGGTCTCCGAAAAATTCGCTCTGTCCGACCGTCTTCCATTCGCCAAATCTTCCGTCAGTGCCAAAGCAGCCATTATGTATCATAACGCATTTTAATTACATGCATTTTTATACCCATTTGAGTGTATCTGAAAACTACCCAACTGTATAACACCTTCAGGTGATAATATATGAAACTATACACTCATATCTGCACGACTGAGGCATCGAAAACGCCGTCAGTTTAAAGTAATTTGTCCTACTGTTCACCTTATTATTTATGAGAATAAATATGAGAATAATAACATGAGTCGCAGTTTCTCATTTTTCCAGTTCACGTGCGTACGCGCAGGTCAGAGTCTCCGCGGAAAGACCGCACATGTTTGTTTTTCATAAATCTCAAAGTTTGCTTAGAAAGTGGTGTACGCCTTCTTTTGTGCCTACGCAACGTTTATAAATGATACCTCAGGCCTCTAAAAAAAGATTCAAATCCAACCTGGGAATCACTCCTGCATGCCAAAGACACGCACCTGTGAGGAGCGGAGTCTAAAACATAGATTTCTTAGAGTTTACGAGTAAAAAGGTCAGAAATGAAAGCTATAAACACACGACTGAGTATGACACACACTGTAGTACATTAAAATGAATTCATACGGTGATTTCTTAAGTTCACACATCAATAACTTAGATTTTCTATGTGAAATGCTGAAAAGATGGGAAGAGACAAGGCCATATAGGATTTTAGAAATACTGAGGTTATGAGTTTCCCCCCACACCCTCACCCTGAATCCCCTTCAAAAATCTTTGGTCAGACACCAAGACTAAAAAAAATAATGTTCAACCGTTCAATTACATTTTCTGTAAATCCATTTTCCAAAGTCTTCCTCCACACTGGCCAGGGATAATATTGGGATGGGGAAATACTGAAGCATTTATTTAATTGAATACATTTAAATGTAGCCTTGAATTATGAAATTTTCAGAATGTAACTTCCACTGGACTGCTAAAACTCTAAATTGCCAAAAAAACAAACAAACAAGCAAACAAAAAAAGAGACCTTAGTGATCTCTATATGGGCTGTGCAGCCCTGCAAGACAGAGATCTTCAAACACAGCTGTCAGTTCATAAACAAAAAGGTATAGGACATGACATTAAACCCTCATATTTTGTCTCTATGTAAACACTGTAGGAATATTATACTGATTATTCAGACAGCTTCAGATTCACAGCCATTTATCTTAGATATTATCCAACTGCCAACGAGCCCATCATAACATTTCCCAAATCAGCAGCTGAAGACCATGTAACTCTTTAATTCAAATATAAACATACAAATCACCAAAACTGGCATTAAGACATTTTCTCCTGACAACACTGCAGTGCTAAACGACTTTACTCCGCTGCCAAAACCTCCTTGTGTACTTTCCCTAAAACTCACCTGTCTTCGCCATTTCATCAAACCTCCACACATGCCTACAGGACAAATCTAGTCTGAAAACCACACAAGCACAAACTCCTTGGCTTTTGGCACCCAGGCTTTGCTAACCAGACTGTAATTACACGCACTTTATATTTTAAAAAAAAGCATAAATGGCCGCATTGCAACATAATTAAAATGTTTATCAAAAGTGACAGAGCGTTTTTTTTTTTAATTGTAATTTACGACATAAAGATCTGTCAAGGCAGCAGACAGATTTCACTTTAAATCCAGTCAAGTGCAGTGGAGGATTACAAGTAACCAAAACAAGAAGAAAACACAAACAGTCCATCACGACACCAAACTCTTCTCTACTGCTATCTTTCTTTGCAATCAAAGAGATCTAACAGTCAGACAGCAACGGAGAAACAGTGATGTTTATTTGCCTGCATCGCAGTTACGTTTCGGTTACACCGAATTTCAACTGATGAAACCGATATGATGCTTAAATGGAAAAAGCTCACGCACATGTGTCACAATATTTCACTATTGTTTGTAAGTGTCATCTATTCTCCAGAACATAACTCATTCACACGTCACTCTGTGGTTATCTTCCCACACTAGTCTAGTTAACACATGTTAAGTAACTGCACCCCTAGACAAGTCCTCTGAGAGGAAAAACCAAGAGGATACACTCTTTTTTTTTTCTGTAAAAGCTACAATCACAGGGTCACTGAACGAGTTGTATAGCAGTGAGGCCCAACCAGGGGTCCCTGCGGTTATGTAGAAAAAACTATGTAGTAGCTCAGCTAAAGAATAAAGATAGAAAACTATGATTTGAGACATATTGGTTGTAAGAGTCACTTAGGCACATCTTGCTCTTGGTGAATTGTTTCTGTTGTTATTGCAGGCTTTATATGTTCTAAAATAATTTAAGTCCAGACAACAGTTCATGTACAGCTTTGAAGAGTATTATAGCAGGGCTCCTACAGCTTAAGGCAAGTTAGATTTAAGACTTTATAAGACCTTAATGACACTCGGAATTAAATTTAAGACCAAATTTACAACAGAACTGAAGAAAAAAATTACATCAATTTCTCTGGGTTAGGGACAATTTTGCCCAAATGTTTATTGTAACATAAAACAACTGTTTTGGTCTAGTGAAAAAGATGATCTACTTCAAATTATGAAAAAATGCAACACTTTCTAGTGTGTAACACATGGAAAACAATAACATACATTCAATTCAAAACAGATTCTTGATTGAATGTATAGAAAAGGGGCACTAAAATATAAAAATGTGAAACATAACTGGCAGATGAGATAAATGATCCACAGCCTTTTTATTTTAAAAAGTTAAATGCATTAATTAATTAATGAATTAATGTGAAAGCATCTTACAGTCTCCTGCCTGTATGAGAAAAACATAATGAGGGAGAGGAGGAGTGCTCCGCTGTGTTGTTATTAAGGTCGTGTCCGCAGCAGAGGAGAGCAGCCTCTCTACTGCGCCGTTAGCGCCGAGGAAAGCCATCGTTGTCCAACACGCTGATCAGGCGCAGGGTTTTTGAGGTGAAACCGACTGAGCACCGATTTATTTTCTTCACACCGGAGTTAGTTTAACTTGTTTAGTGCTGCAGTGTGTGTTGGTCAACCGGTCTCGTTTGCTATTGCTGGAGTTCGCTGCTCCGCTCTGCTAACATGAGCCATGGCATAGAAAGTTCACAATATACTACACGTTTGTCTCGCAAAGCTAATTATTTAGTCAATAAATCAAAACATGCTTGCAACTGCTGCCTTTTTTGGAAGATGAACTAGAAGATAACTCTAGCATGTGTACGCTATAGTCTGTCTGGGTACAGTGACAGCTAGCTAGCTAGCTAGCAGACAGTGGATCTGCTCCGAGCCAAACAAAATATGAGTGTTGTTGGTGATGTTATTCTGATCTGTGTGATGTTGTGTGTTATGTGTTATGTGAGAGACATTGGTAAATTAACACATAGATGTAACCAATTATTTTTAGATTTCAAATTGCAATGTCAGAAAAAAAATAATTCATAAAACCCTACTTCCCATGTCTTATTATTTCTAATACTCTTGAAAGACTGATTAAGGTTACATTTGCTATTATTCTGTTCTTAAGTGTGGGAATAAAGGAACATATTTTTGTTATTTGTGACAGTGGAAAGTATGTGTATGCGCAAAAATGTCCTAAAAACATGCTGCTAAGATGTAAACAAGGTGTTCCCTGCCTCCTGTGGATGTGAGTACATTGCATTTTCACAAAAAAAACTGGATTTACTTCAGTGGTACACGAGTCAAAGATACTGAGATACTTTGAGGATTAAGTGGCCTTGGAACTTGGAACATGTAGAAAGGCCGACATTTTTGTTTTGGAGTTAAATGAAAAAAACAAAATGGATTAAAAATGGGTGTGAGGCTTATTTTTTACTACGTTCATCATCACATTAAGCAATCAAATACCAGCCAGGACAGGCCAACTGCACTGCTGTCATGCAAAGTGGTAGTTCAATAGAATGAATGCAAACGTGTCAACATCTACTGGGAAAAAAAAAAACAAACAAGAGCCTGAGCCTAAACATCAATAATTCAAGAATCACTAAGTATTGTATTAAAAAAAACATGCTAACAATATTCACTTCTATATGATTGATATAAAAGTGACGCATAACATCTGACAGGGCTGTGAGGGAAGGTCAAACAAAAAGAAAAAAAAAAAGTTGTAACCACTGGTGTATGACTCCCATTTGAGTGGCTACGAGGGTTAACCTGGTTGCAGCGGACGTAGCAATGCTGGAAAAACCATCATTGAAAATAAAAACAATGCTTGCCACTGCTTCACAGCTACAAACCAATCAAAACTAACAACTTTCTTACTTCTATGATGGTACTTTTGAGCTTACACAGAGCACTACGACTGGGTCATTATATGGTGAGCCTTTATAGTATGCTGCTGAGTGATGTGAAGCAGAATAGTAACATGGGTAGTAAGTGGACTTCCCACTGTAGACACCACCATCATTAACTTTACCACCACGTCACCACATCACTACAGCATCACCGCTGCTGCCGACACGCCCGCTCGGCCTACAACCTCCAGTCTTCAGCCAATTCACCTTGTGTAAACAGAGATTACACCTCATCCCATCCCAATCCCCCAGAGGACAGAACTGTGGTGTTACTGTCACCTAGTGGACGGAGGCGAGACAGAGATTGATTAATACACAAAGAGGTGAGACGGGAGAGTGATGGGAAGCACATGTGGGGAAACTGCACAAAAGATGGCTCTCTGCCTGAGAGAAAAAGGAAAGCAGCTGCAGAAGCATATCCCATGTAATGTAACAAGAAAAATAGGTCGCAAATTATCCATCACTTCACCAGTGTCACTTTAGAAATGATGATCTCTTTGCATCACAAGAAAAAAAAAACTTAAGAAACTCTATCTATCCTTTGAGCTTTATGGTTGTTTTAGACGATCCTGTTCCGGGGACAGGGCTGACCACTCGGCCCAAACAAGCACAACTTTCTCCGGAAGCTCACCTGAGTCCATAAAAGCCAATAATAGAGCCAATGATTGGGAGGGAACAGCAATAATGGAGTTTTAGTGAGGCAGTAAATTCTTTAATTAGTTGTTAACACCCTGTGTCTATATGGACAGGTTGAAGCTCCCCCCGTTCCTAGTTGCTGTCTAGAGCAGACTGGATGGACATTCAGACAGAGAGCTTCAAAGTGGGTGACTCATCTTTTAAATAGAGAAAAAAAAAACCCATCACCTCTGCATTTAACAGGCTGTAGAGCACCTGTATGTCATAACAGTCAGCTGCTGAGAGACCTTTAAAGTTACAAAAGCCATCACGTGATAGCTAACTTGTATCTGAGGACTGAAAATAGGGACTGGGTAAGGATCTTCTTTGGGCTCAGGCCTCATGCTGCCTGGAATAAAAAAAACCTTTTTTTGGCTGACATTTTGGGATGCATCATGGGAGAGACGTTCTCCAAACATACAATCTTTGCGGGTAAAGAAAAAGGCTCAAAGGTAGATAAATGCAAATGATGCAGGGACTGAAAAACCAGCGGACATTCCTGGAGAGTGATACAATCTTTCAGTCCACAAACTATCCATGGTAGGAATGATACAGTAGAGGAGAGAGTGAATAAGCCGACAGGGTGGTCCGTCCTTTTCTGTAGTGGGGTTGGCAGATGGGCGTGATGGGGGGAAAAAGAAGAAGAGCTGTGAGGCTGCAGTAGTAGTAGTAGCAGCAGCAGCAGCAGAGGCAGGACCTGCAGCAGCAGCAGCAGCAAAAAAAGGAAGTACCCCAAAGAGAAGTACCCACATGGTTCACTCTTGTCTTAAGCCGAGAGAGTTAAAGACAGGAAGCCATTACCAAAGTGTAAATGCACTCAGCCATCACTGCTTAAACACAGTCGAAATATGCTCCAGCACTCAAACACAACAGGTCTCTCTTGTCGCTTTTAGCCCGAAATAAGAGACACAGTTAGGGACAAGTTAAGGCCCTACATGAGCCCTACACCAGCTTCACACATAATGATAGCGAGCTCGCTATGTCTTTTTCCAAACATTGCATAACCCAGCTCCAGATGCACGCCGGTGGTTTGAGCCTGATGAGAGACCGTGATTATGTTACATACGGTGGTGGTTGTACGCAATAATTATGCAATCAGCAGCACAGCTTTGTGTTATGTCTATGATTTATCAACATTATTTGAATTGGGGGTAATTAATTGTTGTAAGCGGGCGGGCCTAATGGCTCGCTGTGTGACAGGGGCATCTGACAGCTTTTGTTTTGGCAGATGGCCCTTTGCCACGTCGCTCATCCAGCACTAGGGAAACAAAACCGAGTCTTAATCATGATACAGGGCTTACCCCCGTCGCCTATCGGTGCTTTCTAAATCATATACAAACAGAGTATAGATCTACAGATAGGAGAGCAGATGCAGAGGCCTAGGGAGACAGAGACGGGTCTATCATACACTATGTGAAGAAAGTGCAGGAGGGAAAAAAAAAAAAAAGGTCAAACTAGGAGAATCCAGCATAAAGCAGAACAAGCTTGCCATTATTCCTGCAATCGTAGACATTTAAACCTAGATTTGTATACACGATCGCATGTCGCCCAGGCTGGAAATGAGAGGCAAGGCTCTCTAGCTGTTGTCAGTAAAGAGACAAACCCTGGAGCTGCTCCACTGGCACTGAATGACAGACCGACTCTCCGCACAGACCTCGGTGTCCGAGGTGATGCCGAAAAAGGTCAAGCAAACATTCTTTTGAGTCCATAAGTCTCCGATTCATTGTCAATGGAGCGGATCCATGTTTTGTCTCGTGATGGCATCAGATTATAGCCTTGCTTCTCTGGTTTCTGTCTTTGTGAAGGTAGAGGAAGGAACCAAAGATCACAGAAATACAGATGTGGTATTTAGAAGAAACCGTTTGCAGATTTTTTTTTTTGAACGTATTGCATCAGATATTGCACATGCATTGAAATCCCTGTCAGAAACATAGTAGTTAGCACATTTTAGGCAATAAATAAAAGCAAGAAACTTACAATAGTGAATTCAAAGCTTCACTGAGCTCATTTCACATGTGTGGAAATTGTTAATGAAATTCAGCAACACGCAAAAGAAATAGCTCCATCATCCTGTAATTGAGGGGTCAAGATCTCCTCGTTGGACAAACTCCAACTGAACCGTGTACGTCTCTGCGGTGGCCGCTTTTATCCCGCTATTTGTCAGAAAAGCTGAAATAACTTCAAACTGTCAGCAGAGAATTATGAATGAGAACCAGTTTTGGGGGAAAAAAAAGGGGGAAAGTCACACAGTAACCAGACTAATAAAAATCAAAAGAAGGTGTTTGAGGATTTCCAAAACGTAACACATCATTTGATCTGATTGGTGAAATGAAATTATTAGAAGGATCAAACTATTAATGTTCATGGAGCATTACTGAGGTTTTAAGCTATTTTATTTAATTACAAAGTAGTAACTTCTTCAAAAGAATGAAATTACATGCTATTGAAATCTTGATTTATAAATTTCAGGGGCCATTTTTTATTTTTTGCGTCAAATGGAAATACTTTGTTTTCGTTTGGATTTGGACATGTAAAGGTTCATAAAACTAACAGATGACACCTTGGCGTGGACTCTCTACAATGTGTGGGGGCTTTTGTGCGAGAGCCAATCGGGTCTTGGGACAGATCCTAACATGTCCTAAAAGGATCCGTCAGTTTGCTTATGTTTAGCCATCGCTGAGGCCAGTTTGGCGAAAGTAGTTGCGTGGCCTGTGTACATTTGGAGCAAGAGCGAGAAGCTGCGGTGTGTGTGTAGCAAAATGCTTTTCGGGCACCGGCTTTGCTATGACAGATGCTGACGATGAACTCTTGACACTGGCTCAACCAGTTTATGTTCAACATGTGTGTCTCTGTTACTGTCTCTGGTTTCCACTGCCCTGGCTGGCTCACTGTGGACGTAGGTATGTATGGGTCTATGTGTGTGTGTGTGTGTGTGTGTGTGTGTGTGTGTTGAGGCCAAGGGAGAGATGAGAGGAGCAGCAGGATCTGTAGCTATCTGGGAGGTTGAGCGTAATGACACACCGGGGACAGATTAGGTTCCTGTCCATCAGGGTTCCATCAGGAAGACTCTGATTTACAGCCATGCTGACCAGCCAGCCTGCCCTCCACCCAAAGCAAACACACACGGAAAACACCACCGCCTCTGTGTGGTGGCAGCTGGTGGGCTCCCACACATGTTGCATTTGGCTACATCGTACGCCGGTCAGTTTTTTTGACTATAACATCAGTGTAGATTTAAGTGTAAGACTGCCTTATAGCAAAAAAAAAAAAAAGACGAGCTTGAAATCACAATGACGTCAATTTTTTGATGTTAAACTCTTTGTGTGTGTGTGCATACAGAGTATATAATGCCATGCATGCTACTTACTGCCTACCTCCCCGTAACAGTGAAAGAAGGGAAATGGACAGATCCATTAAACAAGATGTCACCCCCAAACACAACAATGATTAATCACATGGTGCAAATTATAAGCACCTGTATGAATGAACGGCGAAGCAAAGCCCCCCTCTCCCACTGTCTGACTGCATGCTTTCACTCTCTCAGACAGCCACCGCCCCGGCCCCCCCCCCACAACCCCCCCCCCACCCCCCCTCTGGCCCCTTCTCTCCTCGCTGACCCTCTGCCCCCCTCACTCGTACCAAGAGGAAGTCTGCCTGAAAAGAAATAACTCACCACGTACACAAAAGGCCATTTTGACTTAAACTCTCCATGAAATTATAGATTTTGATGTTTTATGCAGAGCCGAGCCTACGGGAGCTGCGAGGGAAAGTTACGTGCGAAGGAAACGTGTGACACTTGAATGTGGAATTATTTTATATCACCGGCGTGTAAATTAATGAAGGCAGTTAAATATTTTTTTAAGAATTAAGACCCAAAGAAGTTTCTTAAGAAAAGAGAGAGAAAAAAAAAACCTGACCTTATAAAATAAATGGAAATTAACTCACTAAACTAACTAAATATAGCAGGAAAAAATAGAGTTCTTGTTTTATTCATCTTCCAACATAACAAATTCACTCTCAGAAGACTGAAGGCCCTCTGTGTAAAATCACCTGAATTCATTATGCTAACAAGCCGGCCCTGCTGATAGGCACACGGGCTGATGTGAGGAAATGTGAGTTTGATTAATGTGGGCAAAATTGAGCTGTGCAGACTGCTCCCCAGCCCCAGTTAAAGGAGTCGCCTGCCATCAGGCTCAAACGGCTGCAAGCCTGCAGAGCGAGCTCTCCGGCCTGCAGTGCTCCCCGACACTTCACAGCAAATCTGCAGCAGACCTTCCCCTTCCCCTGCCACACAAAACAAAAACTGCCAGGACCTGAATAAATCTAGCTGGCACACAAAGCTCTAAATGAAAAACATATTCCTGATAGCTTACACAATGAGGGAGATGTCCTTTGTGTTTTCTGTTCATGTTTATACATATCAAATAGACCTGAGCTGGCTTGTCTCTGTCTGTGATCCTGCAGTGCTCTTAAACTAGCCAGACCACAGCAGGCAGGCAGGACCGAACCGGGGCCAACGAAGCAGACTCTCTCTTGAGAGCCAGTCCCAGGAGGCGGACCATCTCACGGAGCCCGGCTGATCCGCCGGGCTGGATCCAAAAGCAGCAACCCCTGGCAATCTCCAGCCCTTAAGGCAGCGTGGCCCACCGCTGTGCATGAAGAAGGCACAGAGGTGGAGAGGAAGGGGGCAGGAGGAGGAGGAGGGGGGGAGGGGGGGAAGCAAAGCTGAGCAACTCACAGAGCCCCCAGGTACCTGCCTGTACAGTTGCCTCTCTCCAAATGTTTACTTTGGACCAGACTGGCGGCCAACTGGTTGCAATTGACCCTCTACCAGGACGAGTTAGAGAGTGAACATGAGACTTTTCCTTCTGGGAAAAAGATGGAGGAAAGCCACACACGTACACAGACTTTAAAGCGCATACACGCACACGAATGCATATCAGCAGATGAAAAGCGAACATAAAACAATACACAAATCGCTTCGCTGATACGAAGAAACAACACACTTAAAAGAACATCCTGTTTTGCTCCAAGTCAACTTCTTTGCTGAGGGTAAAAGTGAGACCTCAAAATTCACAGTTGGAAAGTGGCCATAAGTCGATGGCGGAATTAAAAACTACACCTGCCGCAGGTGTTAAAGCTTAAGCTGTCTCTCAGACTGGTAGAAAACAGGGAGGCGGGAACACAAGACTGGGCAAAGTCAGGCACTGTCACCACCGAAAACACTCTATCCTACAGACTCAAGAGCTCTGCTCCTCTGTGAACCCACGTGTTGACTGGCTGGTCATCCACCCAGCAGCAGCAGGGAGAGGCTGGGATGTGATGAGGTAGGCTTGCAGAGAGGAGGCCCGCTGGCCCCATAGACTAAATAAAACCTCTTAATCCTCATAAACTGCTCCATATGAGTATTACATCCCTAACTCTGCACAGGACTTCCAAGGGAATGGAACTCATTTCGAGGGTAAAACATTACCAGGATTCCTCCTGTTGCTGCCTGGCTTCCATAATAGGTTCCGTGTTCTGCTGAGGCCCGCTCCGACGCGAACCCCTCAATTTCCCCCGCAAATATCGATGACAGAACGCGCTTATGATGAAAAATGCCCCGGAAAATGTAAATGAGGGGGCTGGCGAAATGAAATGATTACTGTCTATGAGTAAGCATGTGTGTTCGGACAGGCAGGCAGAGCGAAGGATACAAACAGGCCCCGTTAGGGATTCGTTGTAAGGCCGATTTGCCACCCACTCACATGATCATAGAGGCCTGCAGAGTTGATACGATTCATCAATAAAAATCACATTTAAAATAAACACCGTCCGTGTAACCATTTCTCTTGTCAGCTAGGCCTATTCATGCTCAAACCCTCTCAGCGTACATACACCTGAGCGGTAAGCGTGCGTCGGCCCGGGCAGGAAACAAGGAGGGAGGAGGGAGTGGAGGAGGAGGGGGTGGGGTGGGGGGGGGCAGGTTGGCATTTCACTCCAGGCCAGTCATTTGTCACAATTGTCACAGAATGCACAAACACAAATTACTGAATTATAACTGCGGATGTGTGTGTCCTGCCTTGGCTAAATCAAGAGAGCGCTGGGAGCTGTCATAACAGGGGCCGGGTGCTGTCTGGGCCACCATGAGGGTGGAGGAGGCGGCCGCCGCCGCCGCCCGAGTCTTGTGTTTGTGACTCCTGTTCTAGCCGTTAGGTGTTTATTGGGGTAAACACAATGTGAATGCATGGCTGACAAAAGAGAAAATACACAAATAGTGAGGCGGAGAGAGAGATTGTATGTTCAAAAAACAAAACAAAACAAAAAAAGCAGAGCCAGAATAAATTTGAAGAACAGATGCATTTAAAATGTGTAAAACAATCATCATGTTCAAGAAAATGTTCAAAATGTATTGATTAAATACAATAATATAGCCTGACATGGTACTTTATGGTCATTGACATTACAATGTTCAGTAAAATAGTATTATCTTTTGTCTAAAGATTTTTATTCATTATTATTTTCATTAATTCTGCTCTACTTTAAATGAGTATTAAGTGAGGAAGACGATGAAGTACTTGCAGTCTTGGTGAATGTAGAACAGTAGGAGGCATAATAAGCTTGAACTTCAGTCTTATTTAAGAGGATTTGTTGACCATTTTTGTTAAATGCTTTGATAACTTTACATTTTTCTTTATGTGCTGCAGACCGAAATAAGGCTTGATGATAATGATGATGATGATGATGATGAAATAAAGTTGGAGAAGAGACAGAAACAAATAAAAAAAAGTCATTTTTACATGTGAAATAAACATCCTGATGCATATTAAAAAAGGTGCTACAGTTAACATTTTAAAAAAACACCAGTTCATCAGTGTCACGTTAACTGTGATATATTGGTGTAATTACTGTAAACAAACGACCAGTAGCCTCTGTCTCGCATAAACCCTTCCTGCTTCCCGTTGAAAACATGATGCTTTGTTGAAATGTTTATCGTAAAAGGTAAACACGTTTCTGTTAACACATTACAACACTGCGAGAATATCTGAAAGCTCTGGAAGAACGGCGTCCTCCTTCTATTTTGTGCTATAATCTAAACTAATGCAGTGTTGTCGGCTGTCGATCCTTTTTAAGCAACGTTACCGTGGTTATTTATAAAGATTTGAAATGTACTGATATTGAAATGTATTAAAGCGACTCGACGTCTCAGCCATCTACATCTATCATGCTCAAATGAAATCCCCAGTGTTACTAAAAAGATGTGCTGGTATGCGTCTGACTCGCTCTGTTGTGCAGCGAGTGTGTGCCGAGGTGAACCACACAGGTATGGTGGGCCAGACACAGGAAATGTATTAACATGGACCACCGTTTACTCTCCTGACCACACTGCGTTCCACAGGGACATGGATAAAAAGCTCAAGCCAAAGCCTCTTCACACACGCGCACACACACACACACACACACACACACACACACACACACACACACACAAACAAATGCAAACATATAAATTCAGATATACTAGACAGTTACACAGACAGACCGGCATTAATTTAGGCATTAATTTAGACATATTCATACATATAAGCAAACACATAAATTCAGCCATACAGAGACGAATTCGGGCATAAATTTAAATATTTAAAAACACGCAAACATCCACGGATAAACGCACGTAAACACAATTTCAGACACACACACACATGCACGCAGTCAAACTCCCGCAGACAGACAGACAGACAGACAGACAGACAGGCGTTCTGGGTTCCTCCACCTCTCTGGGCGTTAACACCTGTCCACATAGACGTTCACACACTATCCATTAACACCTACATAAAACACCTACAGGCACCCGTATTCTATTAGAGGTCAGCGCCCAGCTCCTCAATTTCATGGCCCATGTATGAGGGCGGCAAAGGTGAATGTGATGACAGAAGGGGCAGTGGAGCTGCACGGCTGACTATCACTCACTAATATACACACACACATGCACACATGCACACGGGCGGCGGACATGCCTCGTGCACCGCCGTTTACATCTCAATTAAAGCTGCGAGCGTCGTGTGTTTGTATAGATGGAATTGAGGCTATTGGAGCGCGGCGGAGATAGAATAAAAAAGGGGAAAACCTCAATGTGCGGAATTTAAATATAGAAAAATTAGATTTTTGATGCTCATTTTGATGCACGTCTATTTATATTCCCTTGGTTAAACGGCAATCTCTGCTTTCCTTTTTTTTTTTACCCACTCCTCTCCTCTCTCTCTCTCTCTCAGAGGTATTAAGTTGTTCTCTTTGGCTATCTGAGTCTCTCCAAGCTCTCTCTCTTTTTCTTTCCTTTTTTTTTTTTTCTCCTCTCTCACTCAGGAACTATGTCTCTTCCATGGCTGGGAGGTTGTAATTTGTTACAGGCGGCTGGGCAGGCAGAGAGGTCTCCCTCTTATCTGGACAAGGGATCACCAGGAAAATCATATCAGAGGGAAGGCGTGTTTAAATATAGCCGTAATTGCGGCAATCATTTCTTGCTGTCTCTTCAACCCCCCCCCCCCCCACCCTCCCTCCCCTCCTCCTCCTTCTCCCTTTTAAAAAGGCCCCACCCTCCGCTCCTCTAACTTTCTCCAGTCTCCCCTTCAGTCCTCCAACTCCCCCCCCCCCCTCACCCCTCAGCTCCACCCCACCATTCCCAATTCCCCGACGTTTTTCCCCTGGCTTTTCAGAACGACCTCCCTCTTCCCGAGCGTTTCCTCCTCTAGTATCCAGTTAATCCTGGCTCGCGGTGTGGGCTCGGGGGGCTGACAGTTGCATGACAAGGAATGTTTCCCTTTGTAAGAGCCTACTTCCTCCTCGCGCAGTTTTAGCCTAATTGAAATGTTTCCTATTGAGCTCAATCAAGGGGGCAATTACCTAATTATTCGCTTATGCCTAACTCGACCCTGTAAGAGACGGGAGAGAGCTGGAGAGAGGGGAGAGGGACGGAAAAGAGGGGAGAGAGGAGGGGAAGCGGAGGGGAGAAGGAGAAATATTGAGATAAAGGCGGTAAAGAAATGAGGAAAAAGAGACAAATTAGACTAAGCTGATTTTTTTTGCACTGTGAATGGAATTTAATACGTCTTGCTTTTGAAAACCGATGGAGAAAACGCAAAATTTCAACAGAAACACACAAAAAAAAAGACATTTGTTGCTTTAAGTGACATTATTTAAAAATAATAATTGGACTAATATGCCTCATTTAAAGATTCAAGGTGAAATTTTCTTGCAAACAACTTTTTAAAAAAAATTTTTTAAATATGTTTTGAAAAAAAAAATACATTTCAAGACTCAATACAAGACTAAGATGCACATTTTTTTTTTTTGCAGCACAGGGAGGAAAAAGGTGGTTCTCTGAGAAAGCGTCTGGTTTTATGGGCTCATAAGGAAAAGTATTATCAAAGAGAGGAGTGAGGGGGACGGGGGAGACTAGAGGGAGACATTAAAGGAGCTGGAATGTTTTGTCCCAGCTCAGCCAGCCTCCAACACATTTAATAATGAGACAGGTAATAAAACACACTGGCACACGCAGCCTCATATACACCCGCAGTACACATATCAGGGCGAATGGGAGGACGTGTTTTCATACGTTTTCTTCCAGGCTGACATTAAAATAGATTGCCTATGTCATGTTCTGAACCATAATAAACAAAATTTTATAGCTCATTTGAAAATGGAGTATGTTAAAAAGCAATCAGTACGTCGTTAAAAGTATCCATCTTGTGCAAAGTAAAGCTTTACCTCTGAATAATTTATTTCGCTGCTGTGAATTATGTGTCTCAGCCGTGCGATGGATGGCCTGAATATCACTACCTGTGTGAGGGGAGGCTGTGTGTATTTTCTGATTTGAATTCTGTCCTTCTTCTTCTCTCTCTCTCATCTCTTTAAGCCAGGCACTATATGCGCCTTCAACAAGTGTTGGCTGGACGACTCTTAAATCAATCATTTAAATATATGGATAAATCAGCGAGCCGTCTGGGTTTAAGCACACATGCCGTAGCTTAATTCACCCGAGCAAACGAGCACAGCAGCCATATTTCAGCCAACATGTGCACCACTGTTGTCTAAACAAGCGCTGCGAGGCAGGCCGCAGAGGAGGGTCCTGGCTGGAGGTCATGGAAAGCAGTTATAATGCACGCACACAAACACACACACACACACACACGTAAATACATACACACACACACACACACACACACACACGCGGGCCGTGAAGGGAGTGAAGGCCCTGGCTTGAGGTCATGGAAATCAGTTATAATGCCGCCTTTCACCAGGGAAAATGAGAGGAGCAGGGGATCACAGACAGAATTTTCTTTCCTGTGACACATATGAGCATGTGTGCAACACACAATAACGTATGTATGGCACGCACACACATGCATGTATGTATGCTCTGAGCTGAGGCCCTAAAAACATACAAAAATAGGCACGCAAACATGACGGTCCGATATGCTCACGCACACACAGTCACACTGACCTCTACGGTCCACAGAGAGAAGAAAAATGGAAGCCCACTCTCTCGCAGGCTGGGTGGGCTGGTCAGCTGGTCTTAGCGGGGCAGTGCATCTGGGAATTCTGCTAAAACGCTTTACACATACACTCACGCAAATGCACACTCTTTCACTTCACAATTTTCACAATTTGGTCGAAACTTATAGCATCGGTGCTATGAGTACGAACCGAAAAGCTGAAAAATATAGGGTGAAAACTAATTTTTTTTAAAAAAATCCAAAACGCTAAGCGAGGCGAAAGCAGGCGAAGAGGGAAAAAAGAAGGGCTGAGTATAGAAGGAGAGAGCGGATCTGTGGATCGTCCAGGTGGTCCTTACCCCCGGAGCCTGCACGGGTACAGCACTGACGTGAAGGGCAAAACCTGAAACCCATGCAAATGTGATCACCAGAGCTGGCCTTGATTGGGACGGCCGCATATGATTAAATATAATTGCAAAGAACCTTTTCCAAATGCCTCGGTGGTTTTGAAGAAGTAGGAAGGAAGGATTTAAAACCAATTCCCAGCCTTTTCTGAGAAACGAGAGAGAGAGAGAGAGAAAAAGGAGGTGTATGTGCTTCTTTAATCTGAATCTTGCAAAACAGTCAGACAGACAGAGAGAGAGAGAGAGAGAGAGAGAGAGAGAGATAAAAAAAAAAAAATCACTCTTTTCACATGGGCTGGTTTTTACATGCACACACTGAGCGCGGGAGGGCTTTTGCTGGCAGATAAAGTGCGCTGAGGTTGAGGGGCAGAGCCGTCACACACGGATGATTGATGGCTCACTCTGAATGCTTAAGTCAACAGAGCAGGAGCACGTCTCAGCAGCCCGGTCTAGGCCCTCCACTCAGCACCTATTTAAGGGTCAGGTGCTTCAGAACACACTCACTGTGCAACTTCTCTCCCATTATCTTATCAAAGCTGGGACTGAGAGGTAAGAAAAGAAGGGAAATCACCGCTACGTTGTAAAAAACCTTGACGTGCGTGATATTTGCGCAAAGTGGTGCGTTTGAGCTCTCGATGACGGTCTAGCGTGTCTGAAGAGGGCTGCCGCTAACAAAGATTTTCGATTTTGATTCATCTGTCGATTATTTGTCATCTGTCGGTTTAAATAGTGTCCAAAAAGAGTGAAAAGTGTGACAGTTTCACATTTCTACAGTCCAAAAGCCAAAGATATGCAATTTACAATGATGTAAAAGCAGCGAATCTTCATAATTTGAAAACAGAAACCAGCAACATCTTTGACATTTTGATCATTTGATGAAAGACTTCAATGATTAATTGATAAGCAAAATCACTTAAGCACTATTTAAGGTGTGCATCTAAGAGTCGGAGCATTCGGGGTACTGTGGGAGCGTGGGACTTTTCATTATCGATTAATCCATCAGTTATTTCTCTTATTTATTTCTCTATATGATGTTAGAACATAGTATAAAATGTGCATCACAAGTCACAATAGTTCTTGTATTGTCCATATTGCATTGTAACTATCAAAAACCCCAAAAATGTTCACTTTACTGTCACAGAGGAACACGAAAATCCTCACGTTTAAGAAGCTGAAATCAGTTGAATGAATCTCTTATCAAAACTGTTGCTGATTTTGTGTCGAACGACTAATCTATTAATCAACTGATTGTTTCAGCTCTAACTGGCAGGAAAGTGTGAGGAAAACACTTTATGTTTGAATGCACGCTGTTGTGCATGTGTGTGTGCGTAACCCTCGATTGTGTGAGGAAGGATTTGGAGGAGTTCTGGGTCACTTGCTCCGGGGGGGGGGGGGGGGGGCAGGTGTCCACACCGCTGATCTGTGGGCTGTTCCACTTCAACACCTTGTCGTCTAACTGCACGCACCCTCCTCCTCCTCCTCCGACCACTCCGCTCCATCATGTCATAAAAGAATCCAGGTAAGAGATCTGCCTCTTTTCTTCTAAATTTAAAAGAACTTCGTGTCACACGGGGTGGAATTAGAAATGTGGGTTTCCTCATCTACATCTGGGAGAGATGAACGTGTTTACAGTTCACCAGAAGGCCTCCCATTGTTTTAAGGAAAACCTGGCTCTTATTTTCATAGTTTTGCCCATCTTTCTTATTTTTTTATGATAACATTTTACTCACCAGACGCACTTTACAACAGAGTGCATTAGGGGAAGCAACAGAGCAGTCAGACGAACAGATGATAATTAGGTTTGGATAATATAGTTAAAACTAGGGATTTTGTTTACAAACTCTCTGAAGATCTGACTGCTCGTGTTCCTCGTACCCTAATGGACTCTTTGTAGAGTGTGTTGGTGCGCAATGGTGCTGTGACTGTAGACCTCAAGTCTGTCAGGAAGATTTGGAGGAATAATTGCAAGGAATGATGGTCTAAAACTATAAAAAAAAAGACTTTCTTTTAAAATGAGGCTGTTGTGAGCAGAGAACCTCTGTTTTTTTCACCTCCATTGTGGTCTCCTGGACTAGCAGGCCACCCTGTCTGGACTATAATATACTGAATATTTAAACAGCAACAGTTATCGAATCGCATTAGAGATGATGGACAACAAATAGTTCTAAAAAAAGTCACCTATAGATGCCACAAAGTTGCATTATGATCTTTACCCCTTAAGTTTCCACATGTCAAACCTACAAAAATCAAACACAGATGCGCAACAAATACACTCGCGTACATCTGAGTCTTCGGTGGGGGGTTCGGTGCAGATTGGCGACATCGCCGAGGCAGCACTGAGAGTGTGTTTAAACAAAGTAAAATTCAATTGTGGAGATGTAGCTGGAGTTTGAAATTTGCTCCATGTGCTGCGCAAATATATGTTTAAAAAACGTAGGAGATGTACATATACAATGGAGTGGAGATGCCTGTTTGCGACTCCTGTAACCTCCCAGAAAAAGAGAAAGACACCGAGAAAGAGACGGCAAAAGAAGAAGAAGAAGAAGAAGAAGAAATAGTTTTGGGGAGTGAAAAAGAAGGAGACAAATCCAGACAGAAATGGTCTTGTGGTCTGAGTCATTTTCATCAGTTTGTTTGTCTTCCACTCCAAATGAATGGCAGATGCTACAAGGTAGGCTACTAACAACAGCGAGGCCGCTACAACAAATACTATAGCACACACACACACACACACACACTCCATCCATACACAGTTCATATTATCTCTGCGATACAGTGTTGCCGCAATCTCGGTTTGATTAGGAGCAGGCTTGAGTCGCTGAGGAGCGAGAGCTGCGAGGAGATAAGCTTTGAGCCGCGGAAAGACGAGGAAACTGAAACAGCTTTGACATGCTGTAGGTCTCTTGGCTGGAGCAAAGCCCAATAAATCGTCTGGATTTCAGGCTCTGTCATGGTTCCACCCAGCCCTTTATGTATGCATCTGTGTGTGTGGGTGTGTGTGTGTGTGTGTGTGTGTGTGTGTATGTCTCGGTCTATTTGCAGATTACTCCCCAATGGGCGTTCAGCTCTGACAGGAGCTACACATCCCTGCATATATGAGTATACTATATATGTGTGTGCATGCCTGTGAGTTGCTTATGTGCAGGGTGTGTGTGTATGTGTGTGTGTGTCTGTGTGTGTGTGTCTTCCTGTGGGGCCTGCAGCTGTGACAGGACCTACATCACAACACAAACATCGGGAAAATAGCTCAGAACACAATCACTGGATCACACAAGATCAGATTCAGTGACACAGCAGGGGCCTGGGCAACACTAACGAAACAATCACATGTAGACAAAACACACAGACAGAGAGCGCACACACACACACACACACACACACAGACACACACACAGACAGAGCACACACACACACACACACACACACACACACAGAAACACTGCAGGAACAGCCATTTAACCTTCACTCTGTAGGGGGAATCTCATCTCTGATTTCCCCAATTTCCCCCCGTTGATTCCCTCCCTGTTGGAGCCAGATGAGGACGAGGACGGCACAACAAAGGCTGGCTCTCTTGATCTTCCTCCTGGTCATCAGTGTCCACATCGTCATCGTCATTCCAACCCCCCACCCCTCAACTCACCCACTGCCACCCCTCGCGCCCCCACGGGTTGGGTGCCTCCCAGCTGCAGCCCCGGCTCGTCCTGATTGCGCCTGATTTGGGTTAAGTGATTATTACCCTGCTGTGGTTTGGGTAGGGACTCTCCCACAGGCTGGGAACAAGGAAGGAGGGAGACCTCTCCCTCTTAAACATACATATATACAAACACACGCACATAACTTGTCTGTTTAGGTGTGTATCTAAGAGAGAAGGGCAGAAAGAGAGAAACCGCCTGAAGTGAAAAGATGACTGTAAACACATCACAAAAAGATAGACATCACAGAAACACACGCGTGTGTATGTGTGTACGTGTTTGTGTGTGTCCATGTGAGTGAGTGGATGAGAGGAAAAGGGAGAAACAAAAATACTTCATAAGAAAAACAGTATGATTTTAAGCACACACATATTCCCAACAAGACTAAAGCCCCTTTTATAGAGATCCCGCAATATTGCCGTAAAGAAGACCCATCATTATGCTGGCTTTGCTTTTTTACACTGAACCAAACATCGCTGGCATGATGCTGTCCGCCTGTGTGTGAGTTTAACACGCTGGCGTTCTGGAATCAGAGGCGTGACGTGTAACACAACAGCGTCAGCGTCATCCCGGCTGTCCCTTTTACACAGACGTCAACACGGCAACGTGACTACCTCCACTGCCGGTTTAATGGTGGAACAACAATGCCCCCCCCCCCCCCCTAGTCTCCTACAAGACTCTACAACCATGCTCTGGCTCTGTGAGGCTGTATTTCACCACAGCAGTGCTTTAAGCTAAATGCTAATGTGCTAATGCTAATGCTAATGCACTTTGCGCAAAGTATAGCTGAGGCTATGTCAGTGGTATGCAGGCATAAATGAAAGTATAAGACCAATTAAAAGTATGAACTGAGGGTGGTTGTTAGCTGCAAAGTTAAGGGATCTCCAAAGTCACTGCAATCCATCCTGGGTGGGACATGAATGTTTCAAATTTCATGGGAGCAGATACACTCAAAATCTCAAATGATTTCTTCCTTAGCATCCACCTCATGGTGGCGCTAGAGAAAAAGTCAGGCTATCAACAAAACCGTTATAAATCATCTGGGAATCATGACTATCTGTGCAACATTTTGTGCGTTTGAGAGTGTAAACTCTGACTTGCTTAGTGGCACTGGAGGAAAAGACACGGGATCACCAAATTCACTAGGCTTCATCCTCTGGGAATCCATCCGACAGTTGTGGAGATATTTCAGTCTGGACCGAAGCGAGCGAGCGACAGAGCCATACCTATCAGCTCAGCTAGAGAGGCTCATATGGACAAACTATAGCAACACCCACACACACGCTAAATCCTCTATATAGCATAGTAACAGGGACGTCACAGGAGAAGCGCGGAGGGAGGGGAAAAAGTGAAAATGGTCCAAACACATTTACGACCCGGAGTTAAACTGTCTCTCACTCTGTAATTCTCTGAGCTTTTACTGCAGGCTGGGGGTGAACAAAGCGCACGTTCTGTTATTCTACCGTCCGTCTCGTCTTACATCCACCCATCAGATTTAGAGCTGAGGTTTCAGGGCCTCCGCTACATAGACTCCGGGCCTTCACTGCATTAGGAACACCCTGAAAATTGGGTTGAGTTCAGGATGGGTTATGGCTTGCTATTCATATTCTCTTTCCTTTCTGATTGCTACTTCTGGAGAGAGACGGTGTAGTTTCCATGGCCGATTGCTATCCGCGCTTTTGCTAAAAATTTTATTTTCTGACAGATATTTGGTTCAAAAATCGCTCAGGTTTTGATTTGTGACTCATATAAGTTTAATGAAAAAAAAAAAAAAAGAGAGAAAGCCACGAGTTTGATTTATCGTTGATCCAAAAGGTTAAAATCCGACATTTCAAAAGCCAAAATCTAATGTTCGAGCACTAAACTTGTTTAAAGGATTACTATAAATTTCTTGAAACATTTTTGATAATTCTCCATCCTCTATTTTCCATGACTTTTCCAGACTTGAATTATAGCCGACCATACAACCATTACTACACCTAGACTGTCTAATAACAATAAACCATGAGGACTGAAGTTTTTATCCAACACTTTCAGACAGCAGTAAGAAGCTTATCCACGTATCTGCGGTTATCTTAGGATATAATGCCGCATCACTAGTAGAATCCCGAAACATTTCCCTATCTCCTTCATCGAATCAAAAGCAGAATTTTTTTGTTAATTCGTCTTGTCCTATCAGATGTTCCTATCATTATGAATTCAAGGTGTCCTGAGTTCATACTGTAGATAATGAGTGAACAGCTGCGGTCCAGCTTTGGCTCCTCGAACGCAGCTTATTTCAGGTTGTACAGCTCCCAGCTAAGATACTCGGGGCCCAGCAGCACATGAAAAGAGAAAACAGCAATGAGTTCAAAATGAATACACACAGAACCTCGGAACGGCGGGGAGCCAAAAAACACACCATAATCTAAAACATACCAATTTAATCATGGTGGGAAAGATTCAACAAGGCATGCACACCTGCTCTACTGAGCATTTCCACACGGGAGGGATATTTCACAAGTCCAACAATGAATTTTAATCATGTGGCTACGGTGGACAGAATGCAAAGTAACTATCAAAAAAAAAGTTTAGTCTATGGAAATATCTATATATGAATGACCTTAAACGCAGCTGAGTGGCATAACAGATGGTGTTATTTCAAAACAGATCTCTATGAGAAGTAACTAAATACAGTATGTTAAGCTTCATGCTACCATGTTACACTCTTCATGCTACCACATCACACTGTAACATAAAACAGGCGGCTCTAATTTTAGATTTTTTATTGATATTCCAGATTTAGTCAAATATTTACAGCCTCAACACAAACTAACCAGTGAACATTTTGACATTGTGCAGGCCTTAATGATGGCCTGTGCCAATGTTAAATGATTAATAAATTATCCAGAACCTATAATTGTCTAGTGGCTGTCTGTAGTGAACTGTGACACTGGGAGCAGAATTTCTGATATCATTTCAAAACAGTTATTATTATCATACTATACTATAATTAAACTAATAATTCAAAAATTTCCCTGAAAAAAAGGTTCTCTTGCTTATATTTCCAGCCTGGAAAAAAAAATGTCCAGACATCTTCAACAGCTCAAAGATGGAGAATAATGTCAGAGAGTAATTATCCAATTTTACTTCAAAAATTTCCATCGTTTAAACCTTTACTTTAAATGTACTGGACTGACTGAGTGATGACAGGAGGGAGGGGGTGACCCCGTGGAACAGGTTTGGGGATTATATAAAAGATAAATAATGACCCCCCACTAGGATTTTTGTTTTTTGTTGTTGTTGTTGTTGTGGTGCTTTCCCCGAGTGGGATGTTGTGATGTATTACCACAGTTAATATACCTATATGAGATATATGGAAGCATGTTGGGTATATATGATATATGTACGTACAGGTGTGAGAATGTGAGTCGCATTATTCGGGCGCTTGTGCTCACTTTCTTTCATGTTGGCTGCCTATCTTCATTTCTCACGTTTTCATTTTGTTTATTTATTTATTTATTTATTCATTTTTATTACTTGTCTCACTTGTTTATTTACTCTTTGAGGTGCTAAGTCTGTCGCTAGAATTGATTCCTGATTATACATATATATATTTTTATGCTGCCTGTTCCTGTATGGAGAAAAATGTTGGGTTTGCCATGTACCAAGTCTTTGAAAAGTTCAATAAAAACTTCAAAAAATTTACTGGACTCAAATTCTACTTAGTTTTTACTTCTAATTTCTGATGGAGTTTAATTTCATTTTGAATCATCCAGAAATTGTCAGAAGAAACAAAAGTACTGTGACATTTCCGTGTTTCCTCTCCTCTCCTGAAAGCCCCGACCAATAGAGATGAGACACGGTTCAAATTCTGTTACGTTCTAGTATGTCGTCATTAAATCAACAGGGACGGGCCCCGATTTTAGTGATTCAACTGACCCGCCCGGATCCCTCAACCTGGTAATCATCAGTGCCACCTACATCGATATCTCCTGCTCTAGCTTCAAATATATCTTCCTTCTAGTAGACCATGACACTATTTAACAAATCATCCGAGTCCCTTTTACACATCATAGAGTCTGTGGTATTTGTACTGACTGCTCATAGCAAAATACTTGCATATACAGCTGTTAACACACATGAGAAGATCAACAAGTCGACCAAATTAAATGACCAAATAGGTCGTCTGACACTCATGAATGACACATAGGGGTGGTTTCCTAATCAGGTGCCTCTATTGGCAGTAATCAGCATGACGTCATCTTCTGTCTGTGCTTTCCAAACCCGTAACGAATAAATATTAAAACAATGATTATGTTGTGACAACGCTGTGGTTAAGGTCTGGTTAGGTTTAGGGAAAGATAATAGTTTGGGTTAAAAAAGATCACTTGGAACATGGTCTGGGTTAAGGTTACTACTTCCTCTAAGTTAGGCAACCTCCGTTGTCATGGCAACAATAAAACAAACCACAACAATTGTAATTACAGTTTTTAAAAAAAAAAAAACTGTCCAGACTCGCGGTTGGAAACGGCGAGTCTCCTGCAGCAAAGTCCACTAAGTCCACTTTTTGCACGACCGAATATGGAAATTTGTCACTTTATATAGACGTCAACTGCACCACTTCTAATTCATCATAATTACTACGGCTGCTAGATGACTATTAGGTGGTTTTTTTGGCGTCTGACATTATGACCCATTGTGTCGTTTTTTTCTTGGGAGGACAGGCTCATTAACGCTAATGACTGGGATGGAGATGCATGAGATGATTCTCAGTCTTGTGGAGCATGCGCACTGATCCGAAGCTCAATTACACATACCGAAAACGTGGTGTGAAGTTTTTGAGAAGCAAATTGGTCTGCTTTTAATTATGTAGAAAAGCAGTTGGACATTAAGGCTGGAATGCAGGTGAATATATTCTTCAGTGGCAAGCAACTAATTTCAGATGTTAACCACGCATGAGCTGTTTTCAGAGTTGAGAACGGTTCAAAGTGTAACACTGAACATTATTGTTTTTTTGGATGTGAAGATCGACAAGAACTGAGTTTGACACTGATCGCATGGCACGCTGCTATATATATATACAAACTATACAGCCACTGTGCTCTAACACACCGCTCTCTTTTAATGTGTGTTACCATTATAAAGCTTTCATTTTCTTTTCATGAGACGGCATGTCCACCATCATGACAGGCTAACCGGGCTAAAGCAATACAGACAAAATATATATTTATGTAGTTGGATCATCTCTATGGAAACAAGACCTCTCTCTAAGTGTATCTATAGAAACCTTGAGACCTGTGACAACATGGAATTAGGCCGAATTCATACCAGCACATCTTGAATATACAGTAGTGTATTCTCAGCAGAGCGAACTACGAGACTGGGCCGCTGGGGCATCGCACAACACTGCACACTGTTGTCCAAACAAGGGCAGAGGAGAGAGAAAACATCAACTGAGGAGGGTGGGGGGGGGACCCCAGACCACCAGGGCTATCCCCCCCCCCCCCTCCCTCCATATTTACTTAAACTTTCATGGTTTGGCTCAGGTCCTACAGGACCATCTTTCACCCCACGTTTTTCCCTCCTTCACACCCAAAAACAGCATGCAGTGGGAAGAGGTTTCCTGTAGCAGCTGTCTGACTAGCATGTACATCCTAAACAGGTCAGCACATGCGCGCCCACACACACACACACACACACACATGAACAAGAAGGGGAGGTAAATTCTGCTCGGTCATTTTGACCCATGGGTGAGGTCAAGCAAATGGGAATGTTTCACAAAAGAGGAGGACGAGCTGCTTGACCGTCTCGTTTCAGTGGTTCTCGGGAGTTTCACTTCGGTGGATATTGCCAGGATTTTGAAAGCAGTTTTGAAATCAGTTTGAAGGTCACATGCCATAAAAACAGGGCAAGATATCAAATGTAGACAAAAGTATCCCTTTATACACACTAGTGGTCACTGTCATTGTTGGATTATGGAGCCTTGTGTTAGTACTGAAAAATCTTTTAAAGACTCGATGTCTCCTCACATCTAAAAATACATGTTCTTACTCTAATGGTACATACATGCAGTTTTCTATAGAGACTGTTTCATCTGTAGAAGGTTTTGCATTCTATGGATTATCCAGAGTAAATTGGATTTCAAAGGAAGAGGCAGAAATAGACAAATATCTCAAAATCTGGCCAAGTAAAAGCAAAACTGTCTGACTAGATAGCAGGGGATAAGTGAGAACATGAGATTGAGTAAATATAGGGGGTTTTTTGTAATTTGGGTGAACTGAACCTTTAAAAAAAGTGTCAGTATGCTTCATTAAAAACGTGCTTGTCTCACATCCAACGACATCTTTTCAGTGTAGAAATTCGAGGGGCTGCGTCCAACAAATTTTGAAACTTTGCTAAACAGACAATCTGACATTTCCTGCGACTGGCGACGTGTGGAGGTCTGAAAGTAAGCAGGAGTTTAACTTCCCTTTAAAGCTCTCTTTTTTTTTTTTTTTATTCTTCATGCAGCTACTTTTGGGGAGAGACTACCCAAAAGTGTGTGCCCTGCACTTTCAAGTGTGGCCATTCGGAACAGCTATGTGCACTTTCGCCATTAGACGTGGTTGAAGGACTTTTGTACAAACAAGTTTGTTTCAAGCATACCTAAGTCTCATAACAAGCAAACACCACATTTCAATCAAGGCTTTAAAAAAAAAAAAGCAACAGCATTGGCTTTTTCAGCATTTGCATGCAAGAAAGTTGGACATGGGGCTTCTAGAGGGCAGGAAGATGGACAGCCTCCCTGTCTGGCTGGCTAGGTGAGGCAGCTTAAAGCCGGGGGGGAGGAATGCTGTGGGTTCCCTTCTCCTGGGGGACACTAAGACCAGGATGTCTGCTTGTTGTTCTACTGTCCCCTGAGATTCAATCTCAAGACCTATCACAGCACCAAAATGACTGGAATCACTGAAAAACACTGAGTTCATGACATCATGTCACAAACCACCAGTCTGGAGATTGTGTGTTTTCTTGTGGTGTGCGGAGGTGCTCTCGCCAATGTCTCCTCGACTGAGTGTGTGTGTGTGTGTCATCGTCGCCCTCCCACACACGCCTACATAAGATACAGACTTCCCACAGAAGCCTTGTGCTTTGACAGGGAAGGTGAAGGGGGTGGAGGGGGTGGGAGTTCTGACTGTGGAAAATGGAGGCGAGTTTTATGACCCATGTTCCCTGTCCTCCTGTAAAAATCACACCAGTCGTTTTCCAGCGTTGCAGCATCATCGTCTGCACAGCCAATGAAAACAATGGAGCGTGTGGAGAAGAAACAAGGCAAACACAGAGGGAAAGGCCTCTCGGACGGAAATACCTGCAGGTCTACTTTATACACATACATCATCCTTTCCCTTCCCATCAGACTCCAAGGTAGACCCCTTACCTACCCACACACATGTAGAAATCTTTAAGACTCACAGGCCCCGGAGAAGTTCTCATGGGCTTTCAGTGGCAATCCGACCTGGCGATCTTCCAACGCTCTCTGCAGGCACTTTGTTTTGCAGAGGGGGGTCTTTTGGGTCAAGCCCAACAAAGATGCATCACTGTGCGGACCCACCGCGTGTGGGTGGGTAACTGGGCACGGTTTTGTAATTCCATATTACGAAAAGGAAAGCTGCCAGGCTACTCCGCCTTCACCCCCTAATTGTGATTGTCAAACTCTCTATTGAATTATGTGTAGAGAGCGGGAATGCATGTCTCTACTAAGCCTTGAAGATGAGAGAGCAGGAAACGCCAAAGTGGCTGTCCTGTGAGGTCCTGTCTGTAGAGGTCGGATGAAGACATGCATTGTGTGTATGATTCATATGCCACATTGTGTTAGTGTACAACAAGGGCTGAGAGGAGGCAGATTGGCTTGGAACGCTCTAGGAGAGGGACAAGGCATTTGTATTCTCCTGTGCTCGTAATACATGGTAACAAGGGTGATTTGCACAGCTAAATCAAAACCAAGTGATGGTGACATTGAAGCCTAATGCATCTTAAGATGATGAAGCTCCTCAGTGTGTTTCGCATCGGAGCCCACTGCAATCCATTTGCTTCTCAGGAGACTCAGTCACTCGAGGTAACATGAAGAGTTAGTTAACCTGCGAGAGCGTGCTTGAACCCTAATGCGCTGCAGATGTAGCCATCTTAGAAGTCACACTTTTTATTGAAAGCTGGCTGCACCGCTGCATCGTTGCCTCTCTATCCCCTTAAAGGAAATGTTTAGAGAATAAAAATTGTATATATTTATCTGGGGATGTAAGGAACGATGTTGCAACCACTTTGATCAAGACGCACACGTTTTGCATTACAACAACATGGCTGTTGAGTTATTTGAGAACATTTAAGAAAGAACAGGCTGCAACAGCCGCTGAGGCAGTACTAATGCAGGATAGGTGCAAGATGGATGCATGATAGGGGAGTTCTGTGAAGGCTTCCAATGGACATGCCTGCCAGGCAGCCACATTACTCATGTAGTTGGAAGGTCTATTATAAAATTGGCTACGCATTACAGGGACCTAATGTGGGCTCCTGGCAGTCCTGCGCACTGCCTGCGGTGAGGCTATCTAACACAGTCAGTGGGATTTATCTGCTGTTATGATCAGACCCACAGCAGACCTGCCTAAACACAGCTTATCCCCCTCCGCCCCTGCATCCCAGATCACATCCAGCCCGGAGAGGAAAGGTCTGAGAGGACGCTCGAGATGTGCGAACAAGTCTCAATCAGATGATTCAACCTGAAATCATATGAGTAAGCAAAATCTAGACCTGACAAGCACCTCTAATTCTTCATCAAATCCTCCCCCTCTTCTCCTCCTCCTCCTCCTCCCGAGGCTCCTCCTTATCCCCCCCTTCCCTTGCTCAGACCCCCACCCACCCCCTCCTCCCCTCCCTGGCTCCATTGCTCCAGGAGATCCTATCATTTCTCCCGCAGACTAGATTTCTTGGGTGACTTCAAAGCTTGTTCACTAAGTGTTTAGAAGAATGCAATGGAAACAGGAAAATAATGTTCTGATTTCTGTAAACTTTATAACATCTGCTTTTGCTTAGTGCTGGTGCAGTGTGAAGCAGGGGCTCCATACTGTGTTCAGTTTGGGACATTTTTTCCCACAGTTTAAACGGCATCTCGCACACTGAGCGAGATGAGAAGGGTAAAAAATAAAAAAAGTGTCTCAAGCCTAATGAACATATTCTTAATGGTAACAAATATGACATTAATGAAGCTTTGGTAACAGCGAGAGCTCGCTTTTACGGGGGGGAAGAGTGATTTAATTCGTTCCCATTTTCAACCATGTCACAGACCATTTGAAAAGCAGGTGAGGACGAATCCCACAAGAAAGGTAATAGTTTAACCCTCTAAGACCTAATTTCCATCACTGTTTGTATAACCTTCATCTTCTGAGAATTCAGAGGATGCAATGAGTACATTTCCACTGAGAGGGAAAGGAACCAGGCGAGGCTTTGCTAGTGTCCCAAAAGGCTTGTGAGTAATGTTGCTGGCACCGTACAAGCATACACACAGACTAACGCTACCTCCCTGTGTATACACAAGATGACAAGCCGTTTTTAGGGCCAGGCCAGATAACTCCATCACAATCTCCCCACGCTAACAGGGCAGCATGACAAGAGCGCCGTGTATACACACACACACACACATACACACATACACAGCATCCGACTGGCAGCCTCAGGGCTCCTGTCTCCTTTCCCTTAACTCAATCATGCTCAGGTTTCACTCTCGCCCATCCGAGGCTAACTCGCTTCCTCTCTCTATCCCCTCACACTACCCCCCATCCTTAAAAATCCTTAACCCACATCCCACCCATACAGTATCAGCTCCTAGCCTGATATACATGCATCTTAGTCTACATGTTGAGAAAAGCATTGCTCTCACAAATTAGAAGCTTAAAGCTTAAATCACTGAAATGCTGAAATAGGTTAATATATATATATATTATAGATAAAGGGCAGCTCATGTAGCTTTTAAAAAGTCTGTTGTACTTCTTCAGACAGTTGAAAATAAAGCGGAGACAGAAGAGAAGAAATTTTGGCAGTATTCAGTCCCAAGGCCAACAAGGGCACATGTGTAGCCTCAGAGACAGAAGCCCTAAACATTTGATTCTCCATGAACACTGTTAAAAGGAAAAATCCTCCCTAAATCACTCTGACGCTGCAAAAGAGAAATAAGCACTGGCAATGCACCTTGCACTTCTCCATTTCATTGTTTGGTTGTATATATATTCCATATTCCAATGGAAGAGCCAAAATATCAAAAATGTGAAGTCACGTTGAACTGTTTCCAAGCGCAGCTACAAAGTCATTTGCCAAGTCTGCATGGAAATGTTTCAGCCATTTAAAGCTTTTAAATGTCAGCCTGTTAGAATTTAAGAGCAAGTGCTTCTCTCTAAAGACGCTCAATTTTGCTCTGAAATATAACAATCTTACGGGGAGACATCTATCACCGAGCAGGAAGAGATAACAATTTCTCAGCTGACATGAGCCTCGAAAGATCAAAATGCATTAAAGCCACGAGAAATAGTGACTTAACAAGCCAAGAAAAAACACAGACTCCCTGAACTGACAGTTTTGGCGTCCTTATACAGCACATAAGTCTTCCTCACAGTGAGTTTTACTTTCACCATTTTACTCGACTCGAAAAACGTCTCAGGTTTTTTTTCCAGTGTGTCATAATACAAGCCCAACTCATACTGGACTTTTGAGGCCAATTCCGACGTTATTAGAGCTGCAACGCTTCATCAATTAGTAGAAAATGAATCAATGATTTTGATAAATCGAATCATCGTTGAAGCATTTCGCCTGCAAATGTGAATATTTTCTGGGTTTCATACACCTCTGTGATAATAAATCTTTTACCTCTGGGTTTTGGACGACGGTCGGACAAAACAAGACATTTTTAAGAGTAACCGGGGGCTCGAGGAGCTTTGGACGTACATTCTTCACAATCTGTTGACGTTCTACGGACCACAAAAAGAGTGGATTCGTCTTAGAAAATAAGAGTTTTAGTAATCTTAAAATATAATCGGCCAAACGTTCTTCTTTTACGTCAACACGAGATAAAGAAATAATTTGGCTGTTTAAGAATTATAAAAACTTTTCAGTGCTCTCTAGAAGTCAAATTGTAGAATGGAGACACAATTTCTAAACTTTGTCAAACATATTTTTGGCAATTTTAGGTTGAAATTTCTTGATATTTATTGGCTGCCATCTATAGATACGTTGGTATATCTAAAATATTGGGCAGATTTATTGGTCTGACTCTATAAAGTACTATAAACATATCATTCACAAGTTCATACATGCTTCTTTAAAAACATGGTGAAATTTGTAGGTCCGTACTAGTGTTTTTGAACGTTTTAGCCAATATATTTCATACTGTACATTACCGCTGACATGATTTCTTTTTCTCAATATGGCGACGTGCAGCAGCGGACATCACGTCTGTTTATTTTCCTCACTTATTGTTTCATTATTGTTGTGTTGTAGCTATATTTGAGTTACAACTTTTCAAATAAAAACAAAAAAAATAACTTTTACAGAAAGAAACGACGGCTGAGATCGATTACGAGAAACGCTCGAGTAACTGCGAGTTGATATTTGCACAAAAGAGAAATAAATGTAAAAAAATGTCAAGTTTGTATGTTTGAAATATTATCAGTGCAATAAAGTTTAGATGATTTGTGGTCAATGCATGGCATGATGGCTTTGTGGTTAAGCGCTGCCGCCTCGCAGCAATAAATTCAACCTGGCTGTGGCCTTTTCTGTGTAGAGTCTGCGTGGTCTCCCCTCGTTCACATAACTTTTTTTTTTTTCCCCTTCTGGGTGCTCTCACTTCCTCCGACAGTCTGAACATGCCAGTCAGGTGAACTGGAAGCTTTAAATTGACCAGAGGTGTGAATGTGTTGGCCTGAGTGCAACCTGCGTACCTATTCAGGGTGTACCCGAGTTTTGCAAAACACATACTCCCTCCTCCCGCCCCCCCAGGACCCTGAATAGACTGGTAGGATGGGCAAAAACATGCAAAAACACTGATATAGTGCGAGAAAGAACAAGAACAAGTTTTACAGTATACTTCAATAATCTTTTGCTTACAGACCTGAACACTGGAGGTACTCAGAGGTTAACTCAAGCTGAACTAGGCCACAAGTAGAGAGAGAGGGGGGGTGGGGGTGGGGGGGGCGAATCCTTGTCAAGCGTGTGCCTGTGTGAGGTTGAACATGTGCTGGGTCCACCTCGCTCGACCCTGCTCTGTTTACTGTTAGTGAGGACTTCACACATTTACTTGTAGAAACTGTGGCAATGCCATTTTGTTTACAGCATTGTTGTATTGCACGTGTTTAAGGGTTAATGACTTGCAGATGCGGCGTCGGCTTCGCTTCTATAGGATGAGGAAATAACAGGATGACGGTGTTAAACACGGGACATGTTGAAGGGGGGTCAAGTTTGTTGTATTGTCAGACTCGGTGCAACATGCCAGGTACTGAGTATAAGGTCCGATATTGGGGATATACACATGTGTTCAACGTGGCTCTGATGCGAGGAAATATCTCCTCCTTTCCTAAACCGGTGACATATTCTCAGTCACCGTTATGTGAGAGAATGAAAGAAGGAACGAGTGTGCGTATAATTGTGTTAGTTTGGGGCGTACGGTATAGAGCGCTGATCAAGGTAAGCAACAAAGCATAGCTGGCGGGCTTTACGGTCCTAACTACTTCTTAAACTAATTTCCTCTACTGTTTTTTTCAAAAAAAAGGTTCCTGCTGCAGGAAAAACAGCAAATGAGAGAAAATAAACGTGAAGTAGAAAGAGGCAAAAACAAATTAATGTGAACGACAGTGAAGGGGAGGAACAAACCAAACCGACCAGAGGGCAACATGAATGCAACAACAGGGGGAAGATACTGACACACATGCATATATTACTGGAGGCTAAAGGTGACTCGTCAATGGCTGTTTGCACTTTAAATTGAAACTGAATGAATGTTGGAACTTTTATCTCCTCTATTCATGTCTGAGGATGAAGCAGGGATAGTTTCATCTTTGCATCTTTTGTTGTAACTGTCTTGAAGGAAGCTCAGCAGGACTTCAAGTTTCTGACAAAGCAAGTGCACCAATATTGGCGAAATTTGGGATATTGATTTTAAAAAAACAACTATATTTGAATGTTCTCCATCAAAAGGTTGTAGCATGAACCACAGCAGAGTGAACGTGAACATGGGTTCCTAAGGAAAGCACATGCAGCGACACCTTCTCTAATGGCCATCCTTTTGCAGTTGACCATGTCCGTCAGACTGAAAGGAGGAGGAGTTTAAGACCTCCTAATCTTCTCTGGCCAAGACTCGCTGAGTAAACATTAATTTCATGGCCAGTTGGACTCAGGTTGTGTCTGTTCTAATTGGCATCTTCCTTCTCCACTGGTCAGCTCTCTCCGTCACCCACAGTCCCTTCTCGACAAACCTCCCCATCGAGGTTCAGCCCGTTTGTTTCCTGTCCTGGACGCCCACCACCATGATGAATGGGCCCGAGCTCCATTCGATTACGCCCAAAGTGCGAAGACGCAGGAACAATGGAAACTGGCCTCAGCAGTGCGGTGCAGACCCTCAGCATTCTTCCCAACAATTTAGTCTAATTAGCATCAACTCCTGCCCCATCCATCATACTCCTCAAGAAACATAAACAAACTGTCAGCTCTAGCGTAACAAACAGATCGCCCAGCTACTTAGCACAAATTATTCTTACATGAAACGCAGCTTCTCAGGCAACCTCCCCCCCTTCAGGCCATCTGGGGGAATGGAGAGCTATTAAAATTGAAGACATACGTATGTTTCAGTCAAGTTCAACTCTCCAGAGTGCCACGGTGGACACAGCGACAGTTTCCTCTGTTTGCTTGGCTCTGAAGAGCTGGGGCCTGCAGGACTGAGTGGGGTGTGGTGACCAAGATCAGTGTGTGTGTGTGTGTGTTCAGTATCTTTGCATATGTAGTGTATAAATGTATGTGTGTGTGTGTGTGTTTACAGTCATTACAAAAACTTAATAAAGGCATTTAAAGGATGATTCCATGTTTTTGCCATGTAATAGTCAGATATATGCAGATATATGCAGAATTGCATATAAAACATCCACTAACAATAATGCATCAAGACCAAATAACAAATGTCTGATGTTTCAGAATTAACTGAATATACAATAAATCCAATGAACTCCAGTAAATAAAACTTTAAATACAATCAATACAATCGATTAGTCAACTGTCAGTAGCTCAATTGGCGTCTATTTTAACAATCTATTCAGTCATTTTTCAAGCAGAAGTACTTTACATTTAAAGGTTCCACCTTTTGAAATGTGAGAATGTCCTGCTTTTCCTCGTCTTAAAAAAGCTACCCTGTGGAGTTTTTGATCACGAGTAACGTTATGAAGTGTCCCCCGTTTTGTTTGATGTCGCTTTACGCTATTCCGCCGATCTACAGGTGGCTGTCACGCGCCAACAAACGCAGTAATGCGCCAGCAAAGGCGGGTAAGAAGAAGACTGCTAGCACTGATGTAACAATGCAGGTTTCAAACTTTACTTGTATTTGCAAATGTTTTATGAGGAAGGAAATGCTTTCATCATGTTTTTTTTTAGATCTTAAAGATACACATAATGTGTTTTTGTGAGTAACACTGGATGTAAACAAGAAAACTCAAAAAGTGTTGATCAGACAAAACAAGACGTCTGATGGTATCAAATCATGGTGAGCATTTTTGACTGTTATCTTGTGTTTTATAGACCAAACAATTAATCAAGAAAGTAATAGACAAATTAATAGATTATGAAAATGACCCACATAAAAGATTCTGACTTTCTCTAATTTAACAACGACTGCCGTCAAGCACTTTTCCTGTTAATCTGACCATATTAGACACAACTATATCCTAATGTCACTATCATCTTTCACGTCTAAAATCATTTTATACACATCTTTCAACCCTTTATATCAATGACAGATGCTTGAAATATGTTCATCACTAAGAGATTATTTCAAAACCAGCATCCCTTTAAACACCAAACACAATACATGCAGATGAGTTTCCCGACTTCAGCGAGAACAATCACTGTGAAGGAGCCAATAATGAGAATGTAAATTGCTTGGTATTCTATGTAGTCACAGACTACACACACAAAAAAAGGCAGTTTAAACAATCAACACTTAACAAAACCAAACACTTTTTCATCACATTTCAGGCTTTGTGTTTTTGAGTGAGTTTTAAGAGCCTGTCTGACCCACCCAGGAAATGCGGTAACCAAATTTAAAAACATTCCTTCAGTCTGAAATATCCCATTCAAGACCTGCTGTGGTTGCATTAAAATACACTTTAGGACGTTCTCCTTTCGCTTATCTCGGTGCTTATAATCAGTTATGAGGCCTCTACGGTAAACAACTGTAAATAAATTAGCTCTAATGAATTCAGAATAAAAAAATGTCTTGTAAGAATGAAAACAGAGCATTAAAAAGCCGCAGTATCGTTGATTGGTGTAAATTGGACTGAAGTTATACAGCGAAGCTTGTTTTAGAGTGACCATGTGCTGTATTGGAGCACCACCAACTCTCTTCTCCAGAAAAACGCCTCCCGCTCTACATGGACCATGCTTAATTTGTCAATTTTCCACTTCCTTTTTGATGTTCTGCAGAGTGTGAAATGCTTCACTAATTATCTAGGGAGTTTGGCAGGCGAGGCTTGTTGTTTTTAGAGAGCTGATGGCAAGCCTCACTCATCCCAGCAAAGAAGGAACTGTGCAAACTCTCAATGACAAATAAACTAGAGAAAAACCCCCCCCCTCCCTCCCTCCACACCACCACCACTACCACCACCGCCGCCGCCGCCATCCCAACCGCCCCTTCGCCTCTCTGTTAACAGCTAAAAATGTTCAACAAAATAACAAAATTGAGCTATACGAAACGTCAGCACCAGCGCTCATTTTTCTTTCCTCCTTAAATGTACTTATTCCACATTAAACACACCACAGTGTGTGTGTGTGTGTGTGTGTGTAACGTCCCAAACCAAAACCATAGCAGTTGAGAAAGGCTTTGACAGGCAGATTGCATAGGAGTTGGATGCTCGGGCCAAGGTGAGAGCGGAGGGGTTTGTTCTAATCAAGCTAATTCCCTGCAAACCTCAAGAATGATGTCATCCAGTGTTTGCTCATTAGAGATTCTTGTCAGGAGGCCAAGACTAATTCTCATTCAGTCGTGAATGCAAATATGAACTCTCTCTCTCCCCCCATCTCTCTCTGTGTCTCTTCTCACAGGACAAATTTAAAGATCTATATAAAATTATGGAAGGGGAGGGGATCGGCTTCACTACGACGCCGATTAGACAGATTACGTTTGTCATTTAGTCAGCTCGCTGCGCCTCAGAAGAGATGATTCACCTTCATACAAAAACACTCATTCCTCCCCCCCCCCACCTCCCACCTCGCCTTTCCCACAAAGCTCAATTTTTCATGTATGGTTTTTATGCAGAGCTTTACGCCCTGTTTCTCTCCTGATGGGTATCACTCACAAGCCGTTAAGCTTCTGAACTGCTCTCTGGCCCATAATGTGAGTACTATGAATCAGCTCGCCGAGTGATTCTCGTATCGAATGCACAACTGGATCAGAAGGAGAACGGGACGGTGCCAGTGCTCGCTTGTGCTGCTTTCTTCTTTTCTGTGACCACTTTCCCCGAAATCTTTCTGCTCTCTCTCTTTCTCTCTCTTGGTTTTTTCATCATCTTCTTTCCTCTCTCTCTATGTACTCGTCTCAGTGACCACATCAGCTTGTCTGCACTCTTCGGAGCATGGCGGGCACAGTGGTGATGGGCCAACATGCTGCAACCTATACTTGCACCCTTTAAATCCAGCCGCCAGAACCGTACATGTTTGTGCACTGACTGACATCTTAACTATCCCCACCGTGATTTCAGCTGCCTTCTCGACTTGCGCTGAGCGTGTATTTGTTATGATAGAGATTAAGGATGCAACTGAAAGGTTATTTTCATGATTCGCTAATTTGATTGATAAAGCAATTCATTGTCTGGTTTATAACATGTTAGGAAATGGGGGGAAATGCAGTAGTTCAAATATACATTATTCAACTTTCTATTGCATTGGACAGTTTTGGAAACTAAGAGGCTAGAACTAGGTAATGTTTGGCATTTATGCTTGAAAACGGACTTTAATAAAAATGATTGATCATCAAAATAGTTGCTGATGAAGTCTCTGTTGCCAGCTAATTCATTAATAAACTAATTGTTTCAGCTTTAAAACCTTTAATGCGTCTCCTACAAGCCAGAATTATCAATTGAACAAAAGTAAGATTTGTTTTCCTTTTCTTTCTTTCTTTCTTTCTTTCTGGGATTAAAACTTTGCTCTACTTGCTGGTGTAAAAGACACATGACTGAAACAGTTTGAAAGCTAGTTGGCTCAATAGGAAACTGATTTACGCTGTTTTAAAAATACTAAATATGTGAACTGCAGTGCAGGTTAATGATTTGCTGAAACAAACTCAAACCACAATGAAAAAGTTTGAATCCGATTTTGTGCAACATTTTTGGGAAAAAAATCATACTTCCTCATTAAGGTTGCGAGTCTTTTTGTTGCTGCAGACTTGATATAGTGTGATAAGTTGGGAATATTATGTGCATTTTATAGGTTTACATTTTCTGGATGTCTTAAAGTGACAGCAGAAAAACAACTTTACAGGGCCTCAAACACCAACAAACTCACTCCTCCCTGCTCTACTGCACTGCTTACAGTATCATGAAGCTGACTAAAAAGGATTTCATGCACTCAGGCGAGCCGGGCCGAGTACAGTAAATCACTCCCTCTACTGACGGCGGTGGGAGAGAGCTGCGTTTCAGGTGCTGTTCATCTGGCAGAAGTTTCAGAGGCCTGCCTCCAGAGAAAGAAAACAAACCCTGATCTGCTTCCCCACGAACGGCTCCCCGCGAGCCAGCCAGCGGCCTCCAGGAGGCTGTCCAGCCGCTCCGGCCCCTTGGACCAGGATGTTTGGGTTAGAAAATGACTTTGCTACTCCCTCAGCCCCTTTCTCTAATTGCCCCAAGGGTAATTACCTTGTCTACTTTCCACTTAAGAAAAACCAAGAGCCGTAGTGTTATTGTATCAAATAGAAAGTAAAGTTAGCAAAAATTCGCATGAGTAATATTTTTATAATCACTATTAGAGTTATAATAATAAATGTATTAAATCAGAAAGTGTAAGTGTTGTAAATATCAATGAACTATCAAAATAAACTATGCAGACGACTGCTGGTCTAATAACTGATCAACTTACAATCTTCTGTTTATCCTGCAGCTTACGAAATGACTGAAGAACTACAATTAAATAATCTTAAAGAAAAGATTTTTACTAACAAAACATTTCCTTAACTAATCACAATATAAACAACATCTGCAAAACCGCAAAAGGCCTGTACATGATCACTCAAGACGTTTCCTTTATGGACAAAAAAAAAAAAGAGAGAGAGAGAGAGAGAGAAAAAAAAGCTGTACCAGCAATTTAAAGTAAATTCTGAATATGAAGGGGGACCATAATAGCAGAGGCTTGAGCGTGTCATTCTGCCTTCCTCAGGCTAAGGACTGATAGATTGGTGCAGAGAGCAGATTCTCCCTCGGGTGTGATATATCAGACTGCAATGGTCCAAGTACCATTATGAAAAACACCCGAGAGTACCGCAATACAGGAAAGACCAGAACACCAATGCAGCTCTCCAAAGATTTCTTCTTGTGCGGTATAAGCAAAGACGGAGGGTGGGGGGGGGTCAGGGTGGGTGGGTGGGGGGGATTTTTGACTGATAATTTTCCTTTAACCGTTACGATACCACGTGCAAACCTGGAAAACACAAATTCAGTCGGGAAAAAAAAAAACGACAAGAGTTAGAACAGGCAAAAGCAATGACAAAAAAAAAAGTTCACCTGCTCTAATACATATGCAGTAGACTCCAGGGAAACTTGTGCCATGCCGTGAAAAGAGACATGCTCTGCTACGGTTACTGTTGGATTCACGTTTTTTCCTTTTGAAGACGTGAACATCAGTGCCTCGCTATGGAAACAAATGGCCGCCTGTGTGGGTGTGTGTGTGTGTGTTCCGCCAAAAGCTTCTGGGGGGGATTCTTATCGAGAAAGCATCTGTCACAGCCTCTGATTACAGAGCTGCCCAGCTGAGCGCTCGCACTGTCAGACCGCTGATAACTTAACCTTCCTCCGTCCCATTTCTCGGCCATCGCTCCCCCCGCCCGCTCCCCCTGCCCGCCTCCCTCTGGACGTGCTTCAAACGCCGCGGAGCTGCCGAGCCCGACGCCCTGTGTGGTCTCCGTTCTACTAAACGCATCTCAGTGTGAACTCTTGTTTTAAAACTCACACAGGCCATAGAAAATACAGTCTGTGTCATATCTGAGTCATGATGTGGAGCACGAGAACCAGTGTGTTGGATGAAAGCTTGGAGACCCTTCAGAACAAAATGTAGACGACGTCTGCAGTGTAAGTCATTCGTACTGGTAATATTAACATTTCCAATGATACCTGCGGCAAACTAAACACAGATGTTGAGGATTATCTCATATTTTGAGAGCTGTATGTCTCGGTTAAGTGAAATCATTTGGGCATACATGTGAAAGGATCAGCAAAGTTATCCGTCTTGATATTACCTTAAAATCCATGAACTTCACCATGCTTTACAGCTAAAAAGTGCCACTGGGAACAGTGCAAACCCTTAACTCGATACATTACTGAGGCGGATTAACAAACAGAAATATGGCTCTCTTCTGCCCTCTAGTCAGTCTGAGTCATTATATTCATGAAATATTTGGATCAGATTCTCCTCTAAAGGCAAAACATTTTAATCCTCATTAAATAGCTGTGCAGCAAATTAATGCCAAAATTTGAAAAGCCTGGATTTTATTCCAAACTTCATAGAGTATGCACAGATGTTTCACTCTCAATGTCTTTTTATCACAAATCAAAACCAGATACATTTAGAACTATAAATCGTCCTCAGGCAAGGGTTGTATACTTACCAACACATGAACATTAACACACTAACACACTGTCTTTTTCTACAACCTGGCAGCTTCTTTACATCTCCATCCTTCGCTCTTTATTTCAAACAAACTGCGGAGGACTGATGCCGCATACGTCTCTCGCTGCTCCTTTATAAGCTCTTTCCAGAATGTGACATTTGTGTCTGCTTTGATTTCACTGCGGGACTCTTTGATTTCGAAAATGATAATGAAATGGTAAACAGATTCCTAACATGACCTTTCATTCAGTTTTGTTTCTCATTATCAAATTTTTCCTTGTCCTCTGCCAACGTCCTTCTCTTAAGTATGTCATCCTCCAACCACTCAAGATCAGAAATAATACAAAGTGTCTATAAATTTGAGCTTCCCTAATTAAAGCCTTGCCCCGGGACATGCTTTCGCATGGCCACCAGGCACGGAATATATCCTCTGAAAAGACACAAATTGGTCCATGAGCACAACAAATTACATTATGATTACTGCACTGGCCCAAATGCTGTTCATCTTGATAGAGTTAACCCAAGGTGGGCAGGCATGTCTCCCAGCTACGGAGCTAAAAAAGGGGAGAAAGAATTACAGTTTTTGGCTTACTGTAAAAAACCTGTGTTATAAATTTCCAGCTCATCCAGAGAATCACAGGGCAGACACACACACACACACACATACACACACACAATGCACACATCCATTACACACACACAAATATGTACACATGGAAACTGCCATGTAATTCAGGGGTTTTAGTTTGTCCGGTTTTGTTTTTGTTTTTTTGACAGTACTTATTATGTTTATTTATATTTCAGCGCTTACAGCAGGAGCGCAGAGGGTTTGTAATTACTGTATCTGAACTCTTGAATCATGTATCAAATTCGGTTGAAATAACATGAGGGTTGCCTTTGCCTTGACTTTTTTTTTTTTTTTTTTTTTGAAGATTTCCTACAAAAATTAAACAAGAGATCAAAAACCGGTGAGCCTGAAAAATCAGCATTAACGCATCCAATGGTTACTTCCACCGCCGTGCAGCAGGTCCACATGTCTGACCTACTACCAACTGTGGCTATGAGGCTACGGGGCAGAAGGTTAAATGCCCAATTCGAGACTTTTCAACACACATGTCAGTGTTCATGAGGAACAAGGTGGTAGAGGATAAACAGAGGGCGTGTTATGGCTCTCGAACAGCTATGTCAAATTTTCTTCAAAAAGTTTGTTACTGGTGTTCTCAGAAAGTCATATTTACTATGATTTACAGAGCCCTGAACGCAGCGGCGGCCTATGGAAGATCTACTGAGATCATAACTCTGCAAAGATGAAAGACAGAGGAAGCTCTTGTTTCTGCTGTGACTTAATGAGCTTGAAGATAGAGCTCGAATGTATACACACACATCCACATACATAACCCAGACGCCTATAGAACAGACGCGCACAAGTGCTTAAACATGTCTATTTTCTTTTCTCCGACTGCAAATCTCAGATGTAACAGTATGTGCACACACTTCTCGTGCAAACGCGTGCAATTATGTCTAATTTCCCGGCATAAATTTCTCACTCGGATGCGTATACACACACAAAAACAAACAAACAAACACGTACGCTTGACCGTTTCGTAGCATGAAAGCATAGCTCGCACATGCACGCAGCCATTTCCTTTGCACGAATACATAACCCAGAAGCATGCAAACATACACACACACACACACAAGGTCCACTCTCACAACTGTAAACTCTCGTTTTCTTACAGGGTCACTCTCTCTTTGCCCCTTGACTACTTAGTCTAAGTGCTCAATTAAGCATAGCTTGTGTAGCTGATTTCCCTCGCAGATTTATTATTGTTGCCATGTGCTGCACTATGTATGCCTTCACTTTTCGACTGCTATGAAACGTCTGCGTCATCTCATTTCTTACCGGTTTAGTATGCTTTTTATTTTCTATCTTGAGCACACACCCCGCCCCCGTACACACTCGCAAATAATGACTTGCGCTATTTGGAATGCTGACTGGTGGATTGTCATGTGGCGAAAAGGTGTAGGAGACCTTTGTGATCATCTTGTTTGCAGTATGAAATCATGCAATGATGTGATGAAATACTCCTAGCAACACAATCTAAAATCAGCTCCACTGTGCTTCCTGCAGCGCCGTGTCCTGGTTTTAATAATTGCTCCCTCTAAATAGGAGGCAATGATCCAGAAAAAGCCTCCCATGTTGAGCAATCATAATTATCCTCCTGAATCCACTCTTACCATAACAGTATAATTATTATTATTATTCTAAGAACTTGCATGAATGATAAATGTCCTGTTTGTGCTGCCATGCCTGACAATGAGATTAACAAGAGGCTGCTGTAAAAAAAAAGAAAAAAAAAGTGCAGGTTATTAATTCTTTAATAAAATGCAGCGCCTATATGTTGCTTACTGTATATTAATGCACTCCAGCATCAAATCAGCATCCTGTCTTGTTGGACATATCTAAAACGACTTTTCTGAGACAATTGAAGTCAACTGTAATTAACTGTGCGTTTGTGACATTGATTATCTGATAAATGATCAACAGGACCCTGCACTGCTGGCGTTGCGTAAACCTCGCATCATCATTCTCATGTGATGACACCATTTGTGAAATCTGTGACATCACTCCACTAAAACACCCTATAAAGCTCAATTACAAAAACAATCATGAGGGTTTTTCCCCTCCCCCCAATTAAAATTTGGCATTTTTTAATGTAAATCCATATGACCTGTATGGCATCACAGTAAGCTGTGAGTGTTGTATGAGCGACAACACTTTATAGCTGTTTGTGGAATAATAACATTATTCCTATTAACCAAGCCCAATTATTATCAATTAAAATCAAAGATTTATAGAACACATGTAAGCCTATTAGCCCTTTAATAACAGTAAGTATAATAATGGATGCAATAACACAACATTATTGGTTATGCAATAATGCAATCATGTCATTAATGATGCAGTAGTGTGTCATCTAAAACCAATAACCCACTAGACTGGCTTCCAGACTAACAACAGCTGATTCAGGAGTCACTGCAGTGCACGCGGCCTCTCTCTCTCTCCCTCTCTCTCTCTCTCTCTCTCACGCTTGGCTCGCTCCTTTTAAAAAAAAAAAAAAAAATGTAGCCGTGCGCGTGCCCGTGCGTGCTGGAGCAAATACAATCCGGTAATTGCGCGTTGCGTCTTGGCTGGACTCATTTCACACACAGCACAAGCCGCCTCTGCGGTAACAACAGAGCAGTCTCCCTCCCCGTGCTTGGCCTCCTCCGGTCCCCCAAGCTCGGCCAGAGAACCGTTGACATAAATCATGTCATTAAGATAACGTCGCGAGCGCGACTGAGCCTCATACATCACATCACAGGGCTCCCAAAAGTTTGTATTTCTGTCCACTCTGACAACAGCGTCTTCCCAGCCAACGGAGATCTGCTTTAATCTAAAACAAACAAACAAAACAAAACAACAAAAAAAAACTACCATCTTAAAGACATCACTGCTCGCCTCCAACAGACAGCAACATGCAGACCATTTAAAACGCATAAAAAAATAAATCAGGCTATATTTTAAACATCTTAAGCTCACTTTAGTTTTTTTTTCTACACTAAAGAGACTATTTCGGCTCTAACACCCTAACTTTTGTACCATTAGAATATTCACTTCTTTTTGTTTTCTTACATTTAAACCCCAAATTCTCGTGCATGTTTTTGATTTTACTGCTGGTATTGCATAAGCTAAAAAAATTTGGATTTAATAGATCAACCAAGGAGGCCATGTCATGACATAATATGCAGTCTTGATGTCTGCTGCAATTTTCAAATAAACAAAACTACGTAATTCTGAATTATTATTTTTTTTTAAAACTCATAAAAAAAAGGAGCTGCACAACGCTGCTCCTAACAGATACTTCTGATTTTAACAGGCAGCCATTAAGAGACTTCTTGTTTGACTTTTATCCGACCTGGATGACTGAGAATCTTCAGTGCTGTCAAAACGCAGTCATTAGCTGCGCTGATTGTCTGCCAAATGGCACACGACCCAGCGCCCTGTCTCTAAAAAGCAAAGCATGAGCTGAGGTTACTAACATCCTAACGAAAACTCATAATAATAATCATCTCCTTGGACTGTGGCTCATAATGTGTATGTGGGTGCAGCACACGAGTAGAGAGCTCAACTTACTGCAATTTGTGTCTTCTATATGGGTAATGAGATATGGTTTTCTTATAGGATATTTTATAGCATATTGCAAAAAAAAATAATCATAACTGTATTTGTGTGTGTGTGTGTGTGTGTGTGTGTGTGTGTGTGTGTGTGTTAAAATGCACATCAGCAAAAGTAATCCCACTAATAGCTCAATAAAACATAGATGACTTTCAGCTATGACGAGTAATTTAGGGCCTGGTCATTTTAATTATGTCACTGATTTAAAATTATCTTAACAAGTGTTCATTATTTTATCATCAGCATTTTATACAATCTATTTTGGGGGGGGAGGGTGGGGGGGGGCGAGGCATTTTGTATCGCATTAATTAGGCTACACTACCGTTACACTTACTGCCTGTTCGCATTCAACAGGCATTGTGATCACTCACATTTGCCGAGAGCGGTAATGAGTTGACGCAGATAATAAATCTTTGGTGTTTATTTTCGGGGAATGATTGGTCTGTTGTAATTTTTCCATATTAAATGAGGGGTTACTTTAATTATAGCATAGCTACACCCTGTAGCGTGCAGCTTATCCGTGAAGAAATGAATGGCTGAGTTCACTTTTATCAAGATCGGGAAGAAAATAAAGCAGCTTCTAATAATCGATGCGTTGTCTAATGTCCAGAAAAAAAGCTGCGTGTGATCGCCATTTTTTTTTTCTTTTCCTGTAACAGATACGTAGAAAGAGAACGAAAGACATGTGTGTCCGGTTAAGTAGCCATCCTTCAGCACCATCATGGCTCATTTTAACCAAGCCATCCACAACACCATGCACGGACATCTGTCTGTCAAGGATGGTAGCCTACAGAAATGTAAATGGGGCCTATTTAACGCGAGCCAAAGCACACATTAAATATGAGGAGGGGACGTGAGCCTCCGCATGCCCTCCCAGACTGAGAAAAAGAAGAAGAAGAAGAAGAAGAAGAAGAAGAAAAAAAAGATGGGAGGCAGAGGGAGCTGATTTAGAGGAACAGGCCGAGAAGCACCCCATCCAGAATCAACATTACTTCAAACATGAGGTCATCTAAACATCTGTCTACAACATGTCCGCCGGGACTTCAATCAAAGCCCCGCTGAAACATGTAGGCAATTGTTTCTGGAAATAAATATTAGGCCTAATTCGGCTGTGATTGGTGCAGCCAGTCGAGGATAGTGGAGAGAGAGAGAGAGAGAGAGAGAGAGGAAAAAAAACACCGCTAACTGCAGTCTCTGTCAATGGATAACCCCCGCGAGCGCGCACACTTTGTTTGACTTTATTTATTTGATTTCCCCCTCTCTCCTCCTTTCTTCCCTCTCCTTCATTTAGGCTAAGTGGCTTTATTTGTTCTTTTTTTTTTTCCTCTTTCTCCCTCCCGACTGATTTCAGGTTCACTGTTTAAAAACCAGTTAAATCAGGAGAGCTGCGGTGCCATTTGAACGAGGCTCTGACAGTCTGGAGAAAGAGTTGCACTAATCACACGCGGGGCGTCTGTCTCATGTCGTCACAGTCCATTTGCCGGAGACGGATCGATTTACTCATGGAGTTTAAAAAAAAAAAAAAATGCATATACCAAGGAAATAACAAAGGACTCAGAGAAAACATTACAGCAGGGCCCATGTAACTGGATAGAGTTTCATTTTTCTATTTTTAAACATCACGCCAATCTGATTTTAAAGACAATTTCCACTTAAACCTTTTTTTTATAGATTCTTTCAGGTATGAGAGCTTATATATTACATTGGGTTTTTTTGTTTTCCTAAGTATTTGTAGCAGCTTTAGGGCATCCATGCATCAATAATGCCTGTAAAATCTATCACTGAAACCCAACCAATAAAAAGTTGCAATATCCCTTTACTTAAAGGGGGATATAGTATGCAATTACTGCCCCCTTGTGGACAAAGTATGAATTGACTGCACTGAAAATACTGTATGTGTAAAATAGGGCTGAAAAAAACTTATTTTCGTTATCAATCGACTAATTGATTGATCTTTTGGTCTACAAGCTATCAGAAAATAGCAATAAATACTCATTACAGTTTCCTAAAGCTACGGGTGACATCTTCAAATGTCCAAAAATCCAAATACATTCAGTTTACTATCACATAAGAGAATTTCTGCCTGAAAATGACTTTATTCGACTATCAAAACAGCTGGCGATTGATTCTCTGTTGATTGACTATTCCAATAATTGTCTAATTGTTTCAGTTCTTGTGTAGAATATGAATATTTTAAGAATTACTGCACAGCTGTGTAAACTGTAAACCTATTAGAAAAACACTAGTAGTAACTCCGGCAAACATACACCAAAAAAAAAAAACCCAAAAATACAAAATGAGCTACCAACATCTGCAAAAATCCTCATATTCTAGCAAGCAGTCAGCACAATTCAGCTTAGTGCAGGGAGACAAACACAACCTATATTCAAATATTCTCAAACAGAAAGATAAAAACTGCAGTTTGCCCAGAAAGTCATAAAGTCAAAGTGTGCTCGAATGACTTTACACAGCACAAAATGCAGTTATCTTCCTCTTAATACTCTGTGACCGGGTCGCACATAAACGAACACCAGTCTCTCTTAATCCTCGTTAACAGTCAATCTGGATGAAAAAAAAAAGGGGGAAAAAAGGCTCCAGAGGGGAGGCAGCGAGAAGGTGAAATGAAACACTGAGGTTATTCTGCTCAGGAATCGAGTCTCCGTCTCCTGAACAGCAGCTTTCAGGCTCCCGTGATCCTCGGCGAGGACAGACGAGAGCCCCTCAGCCTCTGGACGGAGGTTGAGGACAGCAGGTTGTCAGACCCAGGGGGCTTGTTGGGGTGTGAGTTTCTCATCAAAACGTCACCTGAGTTGAGTCACGCCCTGAGCGCTTAACAATTAGCTGATACATGACAGCGTGAACGCCAAGTTGAAAGTCGTTATCGGCTCGCCATCATATAATCTGAAAGTCAGCTGAAGTTAATGGTATCACACATACATACACCTAAACTATTTATAGCGTGCAGCCATCTTTGCAGAGCTCCCAAAATAAAAAATGAAAAGGAGAAAAAAAGTCCAGCAAAACGTTTTATAACAAAACAAGTGCACTCTGGGCCCAAAAGTCCAGTTTTTACCCCATTATCTCCTATATTCTTGTGCTCTGATTGTTCACACTCGATTGCACAATAGCCAAAACACTCACTGTAGGGAGCAACTGTTTGTTCATTCTCACATAAACCATTTGATGAATAAAATACAGATTCTATTCATCTTTCCTTGAAGATTTAGAGAGTATAATGCAGTTATGCACACGAGGAGGAAATGACTACAGCAAGTTTTTTATAGTTTTTGGGTGATGTTAACATACACACGTCTACACCAGACTGATAAAAGTGGAAGTGCATGGTCTCTAAGACACAACAAAGACTCAACAGAGCAACACTAAGAAATGAAGGAAAATTACTAAGAAGGGAACAGTGCAGGAACAATGTGTGCACAGTCTTAAAAATGCAAGTCTCTCCCCACACCATTGTACGTGAGCAAAGTACTGAAAGAATTATTTAGATATTGGACTTTTGGGACCACAGGGCAGGGCAGTCATTTGCCTGTAAAAAAAAACAACACATACAAAACAACCCAAAAGAAACTGGAATATACTGCAGCACAAGCTTTTTAAACTGAGAGGGAAATTTTCACTGTGCATTTGAGTGTCCAACAAAGTGTAGCATAAATTATAAGTAGATAATTACTCTATTTTAGTTTTTGAGTGAACTGTCTTCAATCAGCCTCCATCAGTAACCACTAACTGCAATAACATCTGAATGTTATGTCATTAAAGCACTTCTTGAATCCTCTAACAGCAAAATACAACACAATTTTTACATGGAAAATATAGAGACATGTAAACAAACCAATTAAACAGAGATTAAAGCACAACAATTAGATTAATTGACAACTATTTTGATATTCGATTCATCTTTTTTGAGTCATTTTTTAAAGTCAAAATGCTAAAATTCTCTGGTTCCAGCTTCTTAAAGTGAATATTTTCTTGTTACTTTAATCCTCTATGACAGCAAACTGAATATCTTTAGGTTTTGTGGAGTGTTGGTCAGGACAAAAAAAACAACACACTTTAAGTTGCACCATGGTGCAAGTTTCACCAGTAAATGAAATAGAAGAAAATGTTTTGGGCTTCACTTGTAGCAACATCCTCAACTTGGCAGGAGGAAGGAGGAGAACAAATGTAGTGTTGGCCACAAACAATTTGAGGAAAAAAAAGATTTCGTAAGCATGTGTCAAGTCAAGGCTGCCTCCAAGGTCTTTTGTAGTCATTTTGTGCAACAATGAAATAAAAACACTTCATTCATATAATTTTAACTGTTTTTTTGGGGTGAAATTTAACTGTTTTTTCTGTTTGTGTATAACGGAAATGGAAATAAAGCCAAGATAGTTGAAAACGTTTGATGAATAAAACATGCTGTACTAGAGAACGGTTGTGCGACCTGTTTTAATTTGGATGAAATGTAAATATATATAATATAATATATGAAAATGTAAAAATATGTAAAAATATAAATATGTCACTATCAACACTCCTTAATAAAGAGGAAAATACATACGTACGTGCATACATGTTGAGGAAATATTCAAAAAAATTTATCCTGGCATCTCTATGGTAAAAATGTGTGTTTTTCTGGTTTCTGAATATGAACAAAGTATATCCAAAAGCTGGAAACAAGCAGCTATAGACTAGTCTGGACACTGTGTACAGACGGATTCTTTTTAAAAACGCCCTTCAGTGGGGACCAACTTGGTGACAGGGAAAAGCAACCGCACCCAGAATAAAAACCAGCGTTGTGGTCATTATTGTTTACAGCTGTTCGCATGAAAGAAAAAAAAAAAAAAACCTGACACCACAAAGTGACAGTCTAAACATATTTTGATAATCCCTATAATAATACTGCTTGTTCACGAATACAGTCGGTATGACTACAGTCGGCTATATCTGAGATCCAACATGTACACTGAAGATCAAAGATTATCATGATAATGCAATTGTCACAAAAGGAATAAGAGGTTTTTATGTAAAAAATAACTACAGAAAATTCAATCTATGCAATAAAAAGTCTTTTCTGAGCAGCTACACTTCTTCTCAGCTCTTTACGGCATCACATTCATTCCACAAATACTGCATAAACCACCGCAATCCTGCACTTCTGGCCGCTGAGCTGCGTTTCCACAGCAATGGAGGACTGAGACTATATTTCACAGTAGTTGTATATGGATGATGACTCACTCACTGTCACTACTCATGCAAAGGTTTAAGCCAGTGACCTTCCAGCCACAAATTGGACTTCCACACCTGCAGAATCTCTTGATAACAGAGATGTAGTTGTCCAAAGTGTGTATTCATTATCCCTGATCATGCAAAACAAGAAAAATGAGTTCTTAAAAATAACCTCCTTACAAATACTTGCTGGTGTAACCGCTTACTTTGAATTTGAAGAATGTAAAATGATGAACTATGAAACCTTGACTTTAGTTTTGCACATTCCTTTACATAATGTGTCTGACATAAGCATCCTCCTATTACTGGCAGTGAATAGAAATGTCCTTAAACACTGAAACGGATATATTTATATGGGACTTACAAGCCGCAGCAAATATTAAATTAATAGCCAACTTCTTAGATAATCAATTAATCATTTTGAGTCATTTTTTAAGAAGAAAATTTCCAAATTCTCTGGTTCCAGCTTCTCAAATGTGAATATTTTCTAGTTTCTTTTGTATATATTTAATAAAACAAGACATTTGAGGTTGCTTTGGGAAACAGTAATCAACATTTTTCAGCATTTTATCGATCAAACAACTAATTGATTAATGGAGAAAATAATCAACAGATTAATTGATAATGAAAATAATCATCCGTTGCAACTCTAGTGTGATCATTAGGGTGTTACAAGTTAGAATAGTAAATAATGTGGATTACACTGAGGCTAGGGAGGAGGTAAACTCTGGCACTGCAACTACACACTTGAATCAGTATCAGTTTTACTTTTAGAAAATCTTTTCTAAAAACATCCAATTCATTTGACCTCCATGAGTCTGACACTTTCTACAACAACTGTGTGAATCCAACAACACGAGTTACTATATGAAGGTACAATATCAGATATTTCTAGCCAGCAGCTTCTGTCTTTACTTTGTCCCTCTGCCTCAGCAAACAGGAGTTCCCAACATGTCGACCGTGTTATGCAATGTTAACTTACAGCAGACAGCTGGAGGCGAAACGAGTTTTTTGGGTGAAGGTTAAAGGAGAAGAGCAGAGTAGCGAGAGAGTACACTTCTGTTCACTTCCCAGTTTGGCACCGAGTCTTTTTCTGTCTGGACTCCAAGAGCTTACATGTAAACTAGCCTCATCTGTGACGTCAACGCTCCATTCATAGCCGAACGGAATCGAAGAATGACGAACAGAACGCTGACGTCACAAATGAAGCCTGTCGTGCTTTGCATATCTGAGACGTATTTGCCCCGATAACATTCAAAGTCTCTAATGTAAAAAAAAAAAAAAAAAAGAAGCAACAGCTACACGAAAAACGCAAATGAGGCTAGCTTACATCCAACTCTACCTCTTTTCATAATTAGTTCTTTTCCTCACTAACGCTGTTGTGAGGCCTAGCTAGCTCTATTTTAGCTGGTTACACAGGTCAACAGGTGCACCTGATGGTTGGTCAGCAGGCCTGGCACCAACATACAGCTTAATAATATAAAAAATATATAAAAAAGTTCACTATCCTGTTGGTTATAAGACTAAAATCAAGTGGTAAAGCCAACAAAGGTTAAAAAAAAAAAGCTCATACATTTGTAGCAGCAAGTCACTCGGCCATTTGTAAAACTCGTTAGGGGATAAACATCAAAAATACAAACTTACCCGATCAAGGCAAACTTTTTGACGACTTATAGAGCGGATGAACGATGTCACGTGGGTAAAGTAACAAAATGTCACGTAAAGTAACAAAATCATGATTATTCCAACAAGAGTGGGGTTAAGTTTAATGACTTCCATTACAGCCACAAAACAAACAAACAAATATTATGGAGCGCATTTTCTTCCTCGCTCACTAACCAATCAGAACGCTGCTCAGCTGCAGTGTGTCAGCGCCCCTACTGGTGGCCGGGAGGTGTATTACAACAATACTAGTATAAACTGTCTCAAATGTAAACCCTGCAGCCACTATCAATGGCAACACATTTACTGTATTATGTCATGGTTTGTATTATTTGAGTCAGCCCTTCTCTGTCGGAGTAAATTATATTTTATTACTTTACACCTCACATTGTTTTTTCAGAATCAAAAACAGGTTTATTGCCAAGTAGGTTTGCACATACAAGGAATTTGCCTTGGTGTTGCGGTGCATAACATAAAAAAATAGAAGAAAACCCAAGTACCTATACAAAGTGAGAGAAAAAGACAACTACCAGAAAATACCTTTGATATAGATATATAAATAAAATTTACAATTAAAATTAGAATATAGTAAAAATATATTCTAAGTGAAAAACAGATGTTGAATTGCACAAGATATCGAAGAACAGTATATGTAATGTGCAAATGTAAAATGACATATAATTACGTTAATGTAACGTGCCAACACCATGCAAGAAGACCATGAGTTGCTAAGAAAACTGTTTTCAATTCAGCAAGTTTGTATTTTAAGCATTCTTCCAAAAATGAATTTTATGAGCACCTGAGTGAAATGTTATGGTTACCTTGATAGCCATGCAGGACAGCCCTGATTCCATTCAAAAGGTTATAAAGCATTACAGTAACATGCACAGGGAACAATTTGCTCTGAAAATTGAAATTCAGGGCTTGCTCTCCTTTCTGAGTGCCATCCACAGAAATGACAAGGTATACAAATGACTAAACTGTGTAATTAGAGTAACTTGTGCAGCAGTAGTGCAAATTTGAAAAGTCCAGTGTCTAGCAGTTTTGCATATCTGTACTGTAACTTGGGTATAGTATGAATTTGTTGGATGTCCATAACAATGGTTTTCACCCCTAACCCAGTGGTTCCCAATCTTTTTGGCTAATAATAATAAAGCAAGGTCTACCTGGGACCCCTTGTCGGACATTGCATTGTCTACCAGTTAAACGAAAGAGAACTTACTTTGTTTTATTAGAATAACTTTCACAGGCTTGAGGAAGCCTGAAAAAGTTTGTGTCAGAAAATATGTCAGAAATATGTCCTATCATATTGCAACCCCTTAGTTTAATCCAACAACCCCGTGTGGGGGTCGCAACCCCCAGATTGAGAACCACTGCCTTACATCCTCTATGTAGGATACCGGGTAAACATCTCATCAGCTGGGTGGGATAGGTAGTGTATTACTGTAACTGCTGCAAAAGTGTTAAAACACAAGATGAAACATTTTCCTACCCTGCTTCAAAGCCTTACATTTGAAAATCATCAGTAACATAATTTCCTTGCCTAGGAGATAGATAAATTAAAATGAATGAAAAGATAATAAATATTCTGGTGTTGACATTGCAGCTGATCAATAAAGTTTTGGGGTTTTTTTTAGTTGTACGCATGCGCATTACGGTGGCACAGACGAACACACACACGAGATCCGGCACATCCGGCAGCGTGTGAAAAGGATGGGAACTATCTCGCTCACACATGCGTCATCTTTGGCCAGACGATCTGCAGACTTTATCCTGGTGTCTGTCCTCCACGCATGTGCGATTACAAACCAGAAACATTTTGTACGGTCTTCCAGTGAAAGTAATCGAGGAGGGCGCCAACACATATTTGTGTAACGACCAACACTGTTGCTATGCTACATACATTTAGCGACATACGCTCTCTCCATATGTTGCGTAATCTTGAATCAACGCTGTCATTTAGCTGAAGCGAAGAAATTGTTTGGACTTACCTGCGGATCCACCGGCAATAATCTGATGAGAAGCCTCCCGGAGCATGCTCTGCGGCTTCTTGCTTGACATTTTTTCAGTTTGTCTACCAAAGCAAACAGGAGATAAAGTTGTTTAAAAAGTTCCTGTTGTACCTACCAAGAGACCATATCTTAAAACAGTATGTTTCTGTGCTGGTTTACACCAAACCAACCTGTGCCTCCACTTCCACTCGATGGTATCTTGTCCTGCAGGCTTCAGTCACCCTGCAGCTTGGATCCTGTAGCAGCAGCGGCAGCAGCAGTTCACGCTGGAGGAAAGCGCAGCAGTGATATCTCTCCGAGTGCACAGAGGCTAGGCTAGGCTAATATGGAATCAATTATACCAGCTGCACCAAACTGCTGTTTTAAATTTAACCTCCCAGTGTCTCACAGTGATGGAAGTGCGTGAATACTGTAAATAAGGAAGGTGGATAAACCCTTTGACCCCCTTGTCAGCGACCAGTATAAAGCAAACAATCACATAATGAGCACAAAGGTCACTCTTATTTTTTTTTATAAATATCCATTTCTAACTGCATGTTTTTGACACTGTCTACTTTGAATTTACACATATATAGGTCACTGTGTGATATTATTTTTGACAACATGTTATTGATACACATTAACAACCACTGGGTTAATATTTTACCCAGTTTGGGTCAATATAGCAACAACGCCATACTGGATTAATGTTGTGCATAAAGCCACTAAAGACAAAAGGTTGTTTTGACCCAGTTTTAGTTGGGTTATTTACCCAAACTAAAGCTTGTTATAATCTATTCTTTTTAAACTTGCATGCCACAGTTCATTATTGATCGTTAATAACTTGTGTATCTGCATGTACAAGAGACAAAAAACTTTTGACAGCTTTTTGTGTGTAACACTGGGTCAAAGTAACAGACTGCTACTGGGTTAAGTTAAGCTAATGTTGTACTTATTGGTACTATATTGACCCAAGCTTGGTAAAATTTTAACCTATTGATTTTTTTAGTGTGTATAGTGTGTTACAGGCTGTAAATTTACACAAAAATGTAGATTGCCATACAGTACATCAGTCCAAAAGGAGAGTACACTGAAATTCTTTTGGTTTGCTTTCATCCTGTGTAGCAATACACAAAGAGGCTGAGTGATCAAATCACGCTTGTCTTCGTCTTATTTTAAATCGCTACTCCACCCAAACATGATCACATTACCCACTGAGTGCTCGAAAAGGTTGTAAAAAAGTTTCAGAAAGAACAGAGGCTTTTGTTAAACTTAAGTTGGTCACAGTCGATTATGGTGCAGGACATTTGGATATTACTCTCCGTCCGTGAAAACCTCTTGTCATTGGAATCTACTGACTGTACTCAAACTGACCACAGCTGTAATTTTCTGTAAAGGAACAAACCACAACTACTTATAATAGGCTAAATCATTCAAAACCACAATTAGCATCAACAGGAAATATATTACATATTGATAGACAATGGAGATCTAATAGCACATGTCTCAAAAAAGATTATAAATTACAATTTAGTGTGTTCTGCATAATGTATTTTTTTATTAAACTAGTATGTGCCCTTTAGCAACATCTCTAAAAATGGACCAGAGGTTGGCAGGTTTGCATAAGAGACGCATATAGGGCGCCTTACACAAACCAGATATACGCCCACTGTCCCCGTCTCACCCCCCCCTCCGTCTTATGTAATGTGAATATCATGTTTTAAAGTCTTTGGTAACCATGTGTGCAGGCATGTCAGCTGCATGTCAAGAGTCTTTTCACTCTGATGACACCTTGATTCAAAAGGTCACTAAAAGGGCAGTTGTTTGTGTTTGTGGTTGTGTTTGGTGAAGAAACCAGAAAATAGGTACATGTACTGGCACAGCTCAACAGGTTTAATGTTAAATCACATCCAAAACTTGTACACATTGTTCCTTTTTTTGACATGTGACATCACAAACTTGTTATTTATGAGTGATGTTCTATTAGTTGCCAATACTTTCCCAGCGTTTACAGTACTTTGAATTGGAACAAAAGGTTAACAAGATAATTAAAGGGGCATTTCATTTACTTTATTTAATTTGAGAGTTTATGAGATTTAACTTGTCCAAGTTTTGTCAACTGCTCATAATGAAGGGAACATGAGCTCACTAAATAAATAAACATAATGTGGTCAAAATAATCATATTTCAATATAAATTGAGGTCAAAATAAAGTGGACCAGCAGAAAATTTGAATCAATTTTTGATAAGTAATTAATCAATTATTATTAAGTCATTTTTAAGCAATAATGACAAAAATTCACTGGTTCCAGCTTCTCAAATGTGAAGATATGCCGCTTTGCTGTGTTTATATGACAATAAACTGAATATATTTGGGTTTTAGGCTGTTGGACGGACAAAGGTTAGACAATTACAAAATGTCGATTCGTATTCTGGGAAATTGTAATGGGCATTTTTCACTATTTTCTGATATTTTATAGACCAAACAATTACTCAATTATGAGAGAGAATCAGCAGATTGATCAATAAAGAAAATAGTCCTTAGTTGCAGCCCTAAAAAAAAGTATTAAAACCAGAAATCTCATGAATGAAAGACTCTATGGTGAAAATTATTCAGGCAGAAGCCGTCACACTGGAGGATTATGAAAAAGAACAGAGCTCTTCAGGTTTTACAAGAAGTTTAAAATTATGCATCCCTCTACACTCACTATTCAAGATAAATATTATTTTTTAGATCATGCCTTACTCATTATTAACGTAACATACATAATGATACAGTTGGCCAGTAAAACACTGTAAGGCTTTGTTGTAAGATGCTCATCAATCCCACAACACTGGAATCTTTTACTTTAAATCGAAGTTGATTTAAACTCTAATAAAGCATGTGGCCTGAGCCATGTTGCTCAATGGAAAAATTAAATAAGTTATTTTCTTTTTTGATGAGCAGTGAAGGCATGCAGAAATTCAGCAGTGAGCCCTGTAATGAGCATTTCATTTTCTATAAGAGCAGCTATGGAACAACAAGATTTTCAGACAAGCTATAAAAATGTGGGATTTACAGCATATATTTGGCAGGAAAACGCCATTACCACTTTGACCCCCTTGGATAAGAAAAGGCAGAACAGCTTCCACCCCTAAAACCTCAATTCCAGTAAAGCATGTAAACCAGACGCACTGTTTTCAACCAGTACAGAAGGTTAAGAATTTAGTTTATGGATATGTTGAATGAGTTATTTAGTGACATAGTGTGTAGAAACAGTTTTCTTTTCTTCTCCAAGAAGAGATTTGATTAATGGATGAATTCGGTTACTACAACATGAACCCTGTGTTTCCTGATTAGAGGCAAAACATTATAAAAGTTTTTATTCCAGCACAAGAAAATAGGCTATGAAAATGACAGACGTTATTTAAGAAATTAACAGCTATAAAAATGTTGCAAGGTTTTTTTTTTGTAATCACTGCAAAGCATGTTCACCCAAAAAGTGAAGGAACAAAACAAAACTTAAGTTATGAAATAGATTTAACGAATGCATAAAGAAAAGACAATGAAAACAATCTAACCAAGGATTGTACCATTTATTTTATTATCACACACAAACATACAGGCAACATAAAGACACCATCTCTCAAACATTTGTAACACATTCTAGTACAGTAACAAACATACTCTGCTCTTAAATTACTCTACTACATTAAAGAAACTGTATGTTTTCCTATTTAAATGTGACAGTTGTGGAAAACATAACCTTTTTTAAGCGAATGCTAAAAAAAAAAAAAAAAAGGAAATAAATAACTAATTTTTTTTTTTATATGCGCAAGACAGTGGTTTGATCCAAAACAGTTCAAGTCATTAAGAAATTTTTTGGTAGCTCTTCTTTCTTTTTTTTAGAAAAAATGTCCATTTCTGTTTTTTGTTAGACTGGTTATTAAAAACAGAGTGACAGCAGTGATCTGAAAATGCTCCGTGTGTTGAAGTTTTCAGGGGAATTTTTTTTTATTAGAGGACCGTTAGATAATGAACACATTCCACTGCTTACATTTCCCAGATACAGTACTCTTACATCGCTATTACATATCTTTTTTTAACTCATTCTTAACAATTGTTGTACCTCAGTAATACTACAATGATAATAGATCTTTCGGGGAAAAAGTAGTCCTACTCTTTACTTTATATAATAAAACCAAAAGGGGATTAAAGTAATATTAGATGTGGATTTTTAGATTATCATTAAGGCACTAAAAACTATGACTCTGTATCATCACATGCAATATCAGTCCCTTTCTAACTGCACAGTACCTCTTAAATGAATTTTAAACTCTGGTTCATTGTCAAGTGATAATTATAAGATACACAGTGACACACAACACTGTATTTTAGTCAACCCGACTCTCAGAAGGCCACAGTTTTGTTTTTTATGAAAGAAAAGAGGCTGAGGTCAGAAGAAAGGCAAGACTGAGCAGCGGGAAAGTCAGTAAAAAGATCTCACAGCGAGTAGAAGTGTGACAAGTGGAGACCAGTCCTCAGACCACTAATATTTCAAAAATAACGCCCAATTTTAACAATGAATTAGAAACTGACCTTACACCTAAATCAGAGTTGGAACACTCTTTTGTAGTAGAAATAAATAGTCTAACAAGACCGACCCTAACACCTCTAAATCTAAATCTTCATAAGAAACACTTACAAAAAAACACAAAAATAATCTCATAGTACCTGTTCTGTAAAAATGGAAAAACCTGGACATGCAACCCAATGCACTCCGGATGAATGTGGACAAAAGGTAACTGTTGTCATCCAGCCTCCCTGTAAGTCAAACAGTCTTTGTTGTTCTTGTTGCTTTGCACAATTCACAGTAGTGTGGGGCCCTTGGTGGTGTAGTTCATGGCGGGGAAGTGCCTGCTGTCTACGTCCCAGTGGCCGTGGGGCTGGTGCGAGGCAGACGGGAGGCTGGGGTTCCAGTGGTTAATGTAGCTGGCCATGAGCAGAGTCAGCTCCAGTATCTTGAGACGGGGGGGCAAAAACAGGTCAAATCAGGGTGGGATTAATGGCTTTAACATTATGATACTATTACATTTCATTTGATTCCGGGGAGCTGGAGACCCATATTTTCTGACAGAAGATGTAAAAACCCAAGAAGCCCAACTGATCTGCAATAAAGGATTAAGTTAGCCTCATTAGCTTCAGCTACATTAGTAATATGACTCTGTGTTAAAGCCCCATTGAGATTCTGCACATAAAACAGCAGAATCAACCTGCTTTCCCCATTAGTGCTTGGTTGTGATGTAAAAACAAGTAAATATGGAAAAGGCAATCTTCACAGCTGCCTTATAGTATTTCAAGACATTCAACACTCCATCCATCCACCTACATTTCCTTCACACCTCAGGTGCAGATGCTTTAGAGCAGCGGTTCCCTGCTTTTTTCAATATGTACCCTCACATCCGTATCAAATTAACTCAAGTTCCCCTTCATCAAGACCACCCGTCCATGCTCCAAATGTGCTCATTTGAACTGATTCTAAACTGAATGCTATTCAACACCACTGACAATATTTTTTCATGCATTTGGCACTATATTTTATTATATTGTTGCAATACGTTTCATACGACTGAACTGTCAATGTTGGTTTGGTGAAGTTTGCATTTGTAGTAGTAATGGCAGAAGCCTGTTGTTCATTTATCCATTACTTTTAGCTAGGTAACTGTTTCAACTGTCCATCCATTAATTAATCTATTTCAACTGTTTATTACTTTTAGCTACCTGTTTAGACTTCTCTACTCCCTTACCAACTAATTTCTCTGCTTCCTTGCTAACTAATGTAGCTTGTTAACTGATGTAGACTGTTTTCGATCTATCTATTTAAACTGAAAACTAAACTATTTAAACCATTAATTTAGTTATTTCAAACATTTATCCATTGCTTTAGCTGACAATTTTAACTCTTTATGTTACCTTTAGCTGAATTTCAACACTTTATCCATTACTTTTAGTGATCTATTTCAACTGTCCATTACTTTTAGCTAACTATTTCAACTTCATCCATTAATTAATCTGTTTCAACTGACTAATTGCTAAACACGCAACGTTCAGGTGTTACAGCTGTATGTTTTAAATCAAATTGTAATTTAAATTTTTTTCACATTTATTGAGGTAATCCACAATCTTTCCATGTGCTCCCTGGTAAATATAGAAGAACCGCCTGGTGTATATTAGATCATCTAACAAAATGACAAGTGACAACCTCAGTTACATGTGAGGGCAAAGTGGAAACATGGCTAAGCTTTTGAGCACCCACAAATCAGACGTGTGAACACAAGGGGCTTACCTTTGGTTTAGCCATAGCAAAGACCAGCTTCTCCACGCTCTTCTTCCCAACTCCAGGCTCCCTCTGCTGGCTCGTGACCACCATGAAATCATCACAGCAACCACCAAAGGTAATCACAGACTGGTAGGAGTATGTGACCAGCGTGTGCTGCAAAATGTAAGCATTGCCAGTGTAAATTTGCAGTGAAACGGATATAAACACGGAGCGTGTTCAGATTTTATTGCTGATCCTAGAATAAAGCACGGAATTCACTTGGGAAATCGTTTTGGTTTCTGCTTTTTTGAGGGGCAAATTGAGTGTGAAGAAGTGTCACATAATTTTCAGTGACTGTGATTTTTACTTTGTTCTTTTCTCTGACTTTCTGAGAGCACATGAGCAAAGCTGCCCGCCAGACCAAGAAAGAAACAGAGCACCATGGGCTGCTGAAAATTACAGAGCTCAACCTAACATCTTTTACATGTTGAAACTGCTGTCTGTCAGGGTCAAGAATGTCAAATTGGAGGTTGGTCATTTTATTTTCCTGTGCATTTCTGGTGTTTGGTTTGAAACACAAATAAAAAAAAAAATCTTTCCAGACCAGTGGGTCAACAAAGCTCTGCAGACATGGTAGTTGTAAATAGGAATCTCAGTATTTCAGTTATAAATCTGTAGGTCTGCAGCAGAAGTAAACCCTGACCCTAAATTCTAAAATGTTCTAATTAAATAAATGTCAGTCTCTTTATGTTTTACATAACAACACAGGACAGAGATGGCTTGTGTTGACAGAGGTATTTGCTCTCTACAGTTTGAAACTCACCATTGTGTAGTCCAGTACACACAATCCATCCTCATTGACTGCCAGCCACACCTGGCTCTGCTCAATAGGAGAGGGGGGGACAGGCTGTGGACACGGAAAACAAAGACAGGTCATGTTACAGGTGTAATTCACCCTAAGTGAAGACAACAGACTGGTCCGACCTGTGCTTACAAGCATCACAGACGGCTATGTTACAGTTCAAGCCTTTTTACCTTAGCACTGAGGAGTTTGGCTCCAAACAGGGGCCATTTCCGAGCCACGGTTAGGTATATTCTCACACACTCGGATGCACTGCACCCACGTAGCACAGACCACTTAGTGGCCAGACGCTCAGTAAGATCTCTGAAAGGAGACGAGGAACAGTAGTGCAGGTTTAAATATGAATCTGTAGTTACTACATTTAAAGTAAATTCACAACATGAGCACCCTACAACATCTGTGTCTGATCTAGCCTTGCTTGACATAGACTAATTAATGACTAAATACCACCACGATGTCTGTCAGACTTGTGGATATTGCAAAATACAAGTAAGCAAATAAATACAAGTAAACAAATCTGTAAGCTGACATCATGTTCTCGATAAATAAATACGATGATGATGCATTTAGATAACACAAGTGTTTGTTTTACCTGAGCTGCTCCGAGCTGCAGTCCTGTTTGTAGTGTTTGGGGTAGAAGCGCTCTAAAGCCTGCAGGAGAATCAGCTGAGATTTGGGTTGAGGAGAACTGGTGGGGGAGGAAGCAGCTGGTCGCTCCAAATCACCGTGTTCAACCTGCAAGAAGACAAAAAAGAACAAAGACATATGGTGAGAAAAAAAAAGAGACTGATGTTTTTAAATAGTCACCTGCAGCATGTTTCTCTTGGACTTAATGAGCCCTTTATAAATCAAATACAGTACAATGCCACTTTTGTGCAAAAAGCTTTATTACAATTTATATTGTGTCTTGGCATAATCTTTACACACCTGTGCCATGAGGGCAGCCACCTCAAGAGCCAGCTCTTTGTTCACAGGGAAGTTGCCTTGGTGAACTTCATCATTCACCTGGTACGCCAGGAGGAGGCGCTCTCGCTCCGTCTCTCCTTTCACCTGAGATCGGAAACATAGCCTGTACAAGGACAACCAAAAAAACAACAACAAAGGGAAAGGTTGTCATGAAACTTGTTTTGCAGGGAAAAGAATCTGGCAGAGAATGAAATTATGCACACACCACTGCATTTTCATGGTGCAAGAAACCTAACCCTAACACTTAAAATTACTAGGTAAGGGGAGAATCACCATCTTTTATTGTGTGGTCTATGTTTTTTTTTATTCTACAAGGCCTTATTTTCTTTACACAAATGTTTGTTTTTGGTCAAGGAATAATTATGAACACACAATAAAGGATTTTGAGTTTATAGGTGTGTCTGTGTTTGTTTGAACGCTGTTACGCAGCCCACATGTGAGCACGGGAATCCTACCTGTTCTTGTATGTTAGACGGACAATCCGAGTCCCCTCGTTTTTCCCAGGGTGCAGCTCCTTTAGGGCCTGCTCCCACTTGGAAATGACATCACAGATCTGGCAAAAGGGATACAAGTTACTCTCAAGTCAGACATGTGGAATCGTTTTACCTTATTTTTGGTTCTGTCAGCAGGTTGCAGTAGCTATAGCTAAAGAATAAGACACTGATTTGTCCAGAAAATGTTGGCTATACTGTGCTGTATGTGCCAGATATAGTTCACTGTCTTTGCTTGAGTGGTTGGACATGATGGAACAGTTTCAGTAACCAAAATTAAAATTAAGTGGAAGTACTTCTTGTACCACGATTGAGTGAAATTAAATTACAGAGGAAGGCTATTATGCTGGAATATGCCAGCATTTGAAAATAAAAAAGTAACAAAAAAGTTTGGACAGCCTGAATTTGTCCAAATTAGTCTTTAACTATCCGCTACTGATCTTCAAAAGTATTAGGTAACATGATATGAGTTATTTGACTAAATACACCACAGAAAGCCAAGAGCTTCAGTGGAGTGGAGGGTTTCTCCCCATCCACTTATTCTCATTGACCCGCAGTCCAACCTTGGCAGACGGCTGCAGGCAGTGCTCCAGGTCTTTGCCAGATGGATCATCAGTGAAGAGGGCAAAACCGGACAGCTGAGGCTTCCTCATGCCAATCCTCTGGTTCAGCGTGTTGAGGAACTCTTCCACTGTGGTGGAGCCATCGAAACCCACCACCTACACGAGAAAACAGATAGCGACGATATCATACAGCTGCAGAACCACCAGGCAGCACCAGAGGTTTCAGATCCTGCAGTTCTGGATCCATCATTTGTTAAAGAGAAAAGATGATGAAGTAGATGTCAGGATCAGGATGGATATGTTACCTGATAGGTGTTGTTCATAAAGTGGACTGGGATGCTGAATGGCAGCGAATGGTGGTACGGGTTCCTCAGCAGGATGGACACTATCTCCATACGCGAAGGTTTGGCCTCTCGCTCTCCATTCTGTAGCGTTCGCTCCACTGACCTCTGACAGTACACTGCATACTTCCCCACCTCACTCCTGTGTGGAGAAATAAGATGAATGCGTAAAGACATATTTGGAAACCTGTTCATTTTTATTTTCATTAAGTTACTTTGTTGAGTTTTTCTGCTATACTTCAAGGAATCAGGGGTCAGCTACAGGCGTGACGCAGCTCACCTTGGGTCAGCGTTGCGTTGCAGGTACTGTCTCAGGTACCAGAGGAAATGTTGTTGAGGAAGGAACAGAGCCACACACAGAGACAACAGCTGCCAGCACTACAGAAAGCGGTGGTAAAAAGAGACTTTAGGTAACAAGAACACTGAAAAAATCTCTTCTGTAAATTTCATCAAAGGAAAATGTTTGCCAAAAAGTTACAAATAAACAGAAATATCCACTTTTCCTGCTCTGTATTCCCCTCTTTGCTCTAACTCTTCACATGTATCTGTTTTATTTTTAGTGTACACCCGGCTGACCTGCGTGAGGGAATAGTTGTGTGGCGTCCGGCGGTTAGTCTGTTTGATGAGCTGACAGTACATTTCATTCTGCAGCTCTGGGTGCGTCAGACAAACTTGCAAAGCATTCTGGGCCAACGAAGTGTGGTAATCGACAGATGGAGACTCGACCAGCACGTTGATGAAGAGCTGACAGGACTGCAGAGGAGAGAAAAATTTCTTCATATTTTGAGACTGATGCTTCATTTCACTGCACTGCCAGCAGATGGAGTCAAATATGCACCAGACGCTCCAAACATACTGGAAGCAGCATGTTTTCAATGTATGTTATAATAGCAAAATAAATGAAACTGATGGCAAAATTCAGGTCAGATGAATAAAAAATATAGTGGCAAGAGGTCAGAAAGAGTTCCAGTTTGAGGATAGAAATGTGAACGTCATTATTTTTCCAAGTAAGCATTGTTGTTATGCACTGGGACAGATGAAGACAAAGAACCCATTTAACAGTTTTCATCAGTCTTGATCAGATTCATTAATACTTCAAAGGCATGAAGTGGAGCGCAGACTTGAAAAGCGCGTCACATCCATTCATTCTGTTTCTTTGTGTGTGTTTGGGACTCTGTTTTTAAGGCTGACTGGTCAAAGAGAGTGGCAATCTATTCACCCTTCATTCCTACAGCCTTACTGTAGTGGATGGGGCTGTGAAGCATGAGTCTGGCGGGGGAGGAAGGGTGGGGGAGGGGGGGGGGTTCTGGGTGGGCACACTGTGAGTTGAAAAGAGAGGAAAAGGATCTTCCATCTACCTACAAGGTCCCTGCTTCTGCTCTGATCCCATTTCTCCTCCCCCCATCCTGTGGCTTCGATATCCATTGCTGCCACTCTGAAGGCTCTGACCTCCCATGTCTCCTCTTAAAGGGGGCTCCTTTCACACTGGCTGTAAACCAGAGGAACGGTTAGCCTCAATCAGAGCAGATAATCAAGGCCATTATCTCTCTTCCACACTCTTAATGAGTTGGGGCCCCTCGTCCTTCAGCCTTTGATCGGGTTTAGAGGCAGAAGGGAAGAGAAGAGGAAGGCCGCGGAGCGCGTCCAGGAGTAGGAGGGGATAAAGGGGGAGCTACGGTGGGGACACACTGCACAGGAGTAGGATGAATAATGCCTTGAACAGACCCTCACCATGAGAGACAGATAAAGAAAGAAGGATTTGTAGAAAGAGATAAAAGGAAGATGAAAATCAAAAGTAAGTGGAATGGAACAAAAGGGAGAGGAAGAGACAGAAAGAGGGGTTAGAGGTGGAGGGACTGACCTTAAAAAGCTTAAGAGCCTCTGTCTGCAGAGCTTCAGAGGGCAGAGTGGTGAGAGGCGAGCGCAGACCCTCCTTACAGAAGCTCAAGGCCTCACTCTTCCACAAGGCAGATTCTGGGAAAAAAAAAAAAAAAGAAGAGAGGCGCGCACATAAACCCACGCAAACACACATGCACGTACGGAGAAACATAGAGATTGAATTTCAAAGCTATAACGACTCGACAGCTGACAAATATTCACACACCGTGTCCCAGTCGTAAACACTGTCTGCAGTGTGGATTAAAGCTGTCAGACATTGTGGATCAAAATAACACGTAGCACGCTACTGAGTAAATTTGTATCCACTTGTACAGGGACTTTGTAAGCCCTGCGCCTTTCAGTCAATTATCCATACTGTGTGTATCCAAGTGTTGCAAATTCATCTTCAGTGTTTTCAACAAAGAATACAGTGTTATTGGTACGACATTACTCTTGTGACATACTTGGATCACATGTTTTTGAGTTGTTAATTTAAATCAAATTTGAAAAAAAATCCAGCACCATTGCATGCAGACAACATGCTCCCATTCAAAGGGGACATATCATGCACATTTCCAGGTCTATATTTATATTCTGGGGCTCTACTGGAATATCTTTGCATTACTTACAGTTCAAAGAACTCCTTATTTATCTTATACTGGCCCTTTATGCAGCCCCTCAGTTCAGCCTCTGACTGAAACAGGCTGTTTTAGCTCCTGTCTCTCTAAGGGCCCCCCTCTGAAAGGACCCACTCTGTTCTGATTGGTTAATCTCTGCTGGCTCCAGAGTTTATCTAAAAGTAGTAGGATTTACCTTCTTTTTCTTGTTCTTTACTCAAAATGTCAACTTCTCAAATACATCCGTGCATGTTCGAGCCAACAAAGATTGTGGAACAGACATTTGTTTGTGGGAATGCACTAACAATCTGACGTCAGTCCGACCAGGGAAGTAGAGGTAACATTGCAAATAAAGCATTCAGAGCAGACTGAAGCCCTGGCTTTTGACTTTAAGGGACCATTTTTACATATGTTCACCTCAAGTTTTGGAACTCTGACCATGTTTAACATAGATATCTGAAATTATAACAGTATATAAATGACATAAAATCACAAAAAGCATGTTATGTGCCCTTTAAAAACATAATGCACATCTGCTGTTGTTATACATTAGATGAATAAACTTGTTTTGCATTGCACTGACCTGATTATTAACTGACTTTCAAGCAAGCCTACTAAAGCCTGCTTTTTGGGTTGATCGGTGCAAAAACACTCAAATGACTAATTTGTAATTAAGAATAAGTATTTCTAAATTACGGGTGAAATTACGTACTAGCAAAGGAGCATGTCAAATCTATAAGTCAACATATTTGTGTTTGACAGTGATGGATTTCTCACCTGGGTCTCCCTCTGCATCAAGGAGTTTACCGATGAGCTGCTCGTACTCTGTGCCCACCTTTAAGGTTGCACTGCTGCCTGCTGCCACAGACAGGTGATACAGCCATGTATCCTGTATAAAAAAACAGATTCTCATTAATATACAAACAAAAATGAAAGAACAAAAACAGTTTGAGACATTATTGAGACATTCATTACCTTCTCCTGCTTGGTGCCAATGAGCAGGTATGTGGGGCTCTGGTCTCTTGGCTGGACCACTAAAGTACAGTGCGAGGAGAGGAAACCTCGACTGCCCGTCTCATAGTCTTCATCTGAGTCACAGGAGCGATCTACTTCCTGTACTGATGCCTCACGCATCTGCAGCTGACCCAGAGGCAACTGAAACAGAGAAGGAGTTGGTATAACAGGGGCTTGAACAAAATAAGGTGGCAACAAGTTCTTTGTTCTTTTTCTTTTTCCAACACCAACTAGTTAGAAAGTTCATTTAACTTCTCCACCAATTATTTATCTGTCAAAGGCCTTACTCTGTACAGGTGAAGACAACCGTTAAGAAGCATGTATTTGCAGGCCTTAATAATAACTAGCAAAAGACAAAATGAAAAGCAGGTGAAGGCATGTTAAGAGTGAGAGAGAGAGGCATGTTGTATGAACCTTGTCTTCCTGGTTGCGATAGTAGTAGAAGACTTTTCCAACCAAAGAACACCACACCAGCTTAGAGTGTCCATGTTTGACCTGAAACATGAAGACAACAGCACAGACAAATATGAGAAAAGTTTCAGGACAAGTTCAAAGACTATGTGGCTATTTTTCAAAACAGTAGTAAATATAAGCCTGTGCATTTTTTTGTATTCTTTGAAACTCTGACCAAAAAGTTATTTCAAAAAAAGCTTGACAGATCAGGGTCAGAGAATTTCTGATTTCTACATCTGACCGGCAGATGTCTGAGGAGCATGCATGTAGGTGTGTAAATCATTTGAGAGCAACTTCAGTTACTTCCATTTGAAAATTCAAACAGGACTTTTTTTTGTTGTTTCCAAAGCAAAGTGACATCTGATTTCTGCCAAATAAAAACAGCACATCCACGCTCTGATTAACCTGCTGCGTTCAACTGCATTTTCACCAGGAATGCAGCTGCAGACGATAAGTATACGTCACTTTCTGAGACTGACTTAGTTTTAGAAATATGAATGGAGCAATGATGACACTGGAGGATGCCTTCAACACGAAGCCAGCTGTGCATCCCCCACAAAGGCGGGGTCACAACAAGGTGAACTACACTGAGAGGCAGGACAGCCCCCGTCTGAACTGGGATCACGTCATAACCAGCAGATCAAAGACAACTCGAAGGAAGGAATTTGAGGGTCGGTGACGGCATATGGGCTCCATCATCTCAGCTTGAGGTTGTCAGTCATCTGTCATCTGTCATAGACCAATCACACACACTCGTCAGATGCTTGAGTGTCTTAACTTTACTAAAAGACAAGCCTCAGCTGAGGAAAGGCAGGGAGAGAGCTAGAGGTGGGGGAATGTAGCATTCCAGCAGGTCTAGCCTCATAGCCGTGTCCCAACGTGAAGGAAGCTTTCAAGAATCTGCTTTGAGAGTGCTCTGTCAAACCCCCCTCACCCCAGAAACAGACATTTCTATACCTGCCTGAATGAGGACTTTATGCCCGAAAACACATGATTTCTGCAATGCTCTTTAGGGAGAAAGCCTATCCTCTTGCAACTATGCAATGGATATTCATAAAAAACAATTGAAAAACAAATAAATCTAACTACATAATTTCAGCAAATACAAATAAATACACACAGAGTTAAAACACTTTTTTAAAATATTGAGGTTAGATGGAATTCCAGATGCTTTAATAATTTGAGCTGAAACGACTTGTCAATTAATTAATTAACTGATACGAACTATTCTTAGTATTTGAAATCATGTTTTTAGCAAAAATGACAAATATTAACCTACTTAAATGTAAAGATTTGCTTTTTTTATGATAGTAAACTAAATATCTTTGAGTTTTGGACTGTGGCCAGTCAAAAAAGTAATTTTAAGATTTCAAATTGGGGTCTGGAAAACTGTAATGAGTATTGTTCAACACTTCCTGATATTTTATAGTCCAAATGATCTATCGATTAACAGTAAAAACATTGACAGATTAATCAATAATGAAAACAATCATTAGTTGCCTGAAAATTACGATATTAAATCCCATGAAAACTTATTTTCTCCTAGTTTTGATAGTTAAACTCTTATTGTCAACTCTTAAGCAATGACTAAGGCTCTTTTTCCCCCTAACTTTAAAGGTACCTCATGCAGTTTTTGACCACTAGGGGTGCTATGGAGCAATGTTTTATGAGAGCATACAGTAGCAGTGAGATACAATCCACTGATCTGACTGATGCTTAATGAAGAAGTTTGTTAGACCTCAAGGATATAAACAATGTAAAATTAACTTGTTTGTTTACAACAAAACTCCACAGGGTACCTTTAAATCTGTTGCTTTTTTTAATTGATCAGAAATATTCAGTATATTGTAGATTTGAGACCAAATGATATCTCATAACCTCTGCCTTCTGACCTTCGTAAGCCAGCCTCTCACGGTGGGCTTGGCAGTGGTCTCCACGGTAACCGGGCTGGTGGCCTGGACTTTGAGTATGTTCTGCAGAACCCTGATCCACTCCTCAAGGATGTTGGGTGAATCAGCGGTCAGGTAGAAGGTCTTCTTCTCTGTAATCAACTGATTAGACGAAAGGGAGAAATATGGGAAAAATGCTAAGCCAAGCCGACTGAGATAGCATCATCATGTCAGAGGAGATCAGAATCAGCTTCCGAAGAGCCAGGAAAACATTCCCAGCCAATGCTATACTTGATGTCATCTTAAGCTGCTTCTCTGGTATGCAGCAGTAAAGCTCTACTGTGATGCAGCGCTGCAATAATAGTGCTGGCGTACGTAGCTGCATGTGCCCCCTCACAACTTTCTTTGTTTAAGAAATACAAGTTCTTTATTGCAACAAAAAGGAGCCACTATGTCAAATATTTAGTCCTATTGAAAATTGTCAGTCTTTAAATGTTCTTACACCATCTTGAGTACTTTGCAATGCATTTTAAATGTGTTTTTCCACTTACTTGAAATGTCTGCGCTCCTTCTCCACGTACTATACGGCACGACGAATTGAGCTCAATCTGACCTTGAGGTTTCCTGATCACGTCACTCTGCAAACACCAACCCAAGAACACAAACACACACACACACACACACACACACACACACACACACACACACACAAGAGTCTTCATTTCTGTCCAAAATTATACAAGAATTCCATCAGAAACTGGAGCGGTCACAGATGCATTAGTTACATCTGACAGTATTGCTAGTGACAAGGTCTTTGGTCTAGGTATTTTCATGGTGCCTTCAACTGCCGCCAACCATTTCATAAACACAAAAAATTTTGAAATATCCTTGCAATGTTTTCTGTGGAGACAGCAAAACCTTAGAAGGAAGCAGAAAGGCAGGCTCGCAGTGAGACACACTCACAGGAGATTTGTAGTAGAGGATCTCTCCATTCCTCAGGATGAACCAGCGACGTTTCCAGGCTTTCACCTGACTGCCCATCTTCAGGAGGTACCCAGACTTCTCCAGCATCTCCTGTAGACACAACTGGTTAAAAACATTGTATACTATGGCGTGGTGTGTAAGATTTAGCACTTTGTTTTGAGGTAATTTTTATGTGAAACCTTTTCTTAAAGTCTCACTTCCATAACCTGCATTTGCTCTCCTTTTAGTGTATTATTACTTTTTGCATTGTCATTTTTTTTTAAATTAACACTTCTGGCTTTATTAATACACTAGTAGACAGAAAGCTCACCATCATGCACCTAACTTTTGGGTATTTTATAAAAACAATTCCTCCTGGATGTCCTGCAACACTGAAGCAACTTTATTTAAACTAGAGATTACTTATCTGCAGTACGTACAAAATAACAGCTGAAATGGATATAATCATATAATGAAATATTGAATATAATGAAATGAAATTTATGAGTATCTAATAATAATATGTGACCCAAAAATAAGACTGTTCATACCCTATTTGAACAACTCCAATGATTTCTTTATCATTTAGAGTCTGTGTTTATTTCAACTGGCACTGCTATTTTTAGCAGCCATCTTGATGATAGAATAATACAGCACAAGAGGACTCTTCTACTCACAGGCCCAGTGCTCTCACAGGAGTAAGACGAGGTCCGCTGGACTTTATGTTCTGGTTCAGAGTAGTCACTGTCCAGGGAGTAGGCATCAGGAGGAATCGCATAATCACTCTCTGAGCTGATGGAGGACATTGACACACCTAGGAGAACAGAAAATGGCACATAAAGGTTCAGTAAGAAAGGCATACAGACACAGGTTGGAGGAGGAAAAAACACAGGGAATGATTAATACATGTCTTAATTAAAAAGACAGCGAGCAACAGGTGGTTCAAGGCAGAAGGCTCTTAAATGACTTTACTTCTTCTTCAGTTAATGATTTAAAGAAGTGTTGAAGGTTTGGATTTTCTTCTTACAGGGTGCTTTTACTCACAGGAAAAGTTTCCAAAAGTTTGTTTATGTTTTCAGATCAAATAAGGAATTACACACTCTTCACTTGGTTCAGGAAAAAAGCCAAAAATTTTCCTATCAGCCTAATAAAACAATTAAAAAATTCCAAGGTTAGTTTAAAAATGCATTGCCAACAAGCTTGAAGAAATGCAGTTTCCTTGTTCTTGAAGAAATGACATTTTCGCACATGTTTTTTTTTTTTTTTTTGCTGATTTAATCCTGTCTGTATTACTTTAACAGTGATCCAGAATCCTCACCTCTCTTGACAGCCCGCGGGCTCCCAGGGACACTGCCCTTCTTGTCCGGACTCAGGATGGAGGTCCGTAAACTGGCCAGAGAGCTGCTGTCGTCTTCAGACCCGGAGTCATCATCAGGCAGAGGCACACTGCTGATCTGAGTGGCTTTCTAACTCACAGACGCATCAAAAGAGTAAATTATTTCAATATGGATGAAAATTGATCTCATGCCTATAACACAAAGTAACATACTGTAATTAATATAATCAAAACCTGAAGCACAGTAGATACAGTAGTAGATATCCCACACATTAAGCTGACAAGCTTCGTAAAACTTTAATAATAAAGAACTCACCCCTTTCAGTGTGGTATAGACTGGTACATTAATATTTTTATAGATCAGCTGGGTGAACGGACCTGCAGCTGGATACTGGGGCAAGCTGGACCCTGTAACATACACATGTCAACATTTATTCAAAATTTATTTTATTTAATGTTTTTTTTTTTTTAAATTTGTTTATGGAACAAGCACATAGCATGAAGCAATGCCGAGCCTAGTTTGCAACGCCCGTCTCTGGATGGAGATTTATATAAATACTCACAACTCAATAGAAAAGCACATAAAGAAGGATAAAAACACAGAATTATGCAATAAAAATGCCATAAAAACTTTATAAAAAGCATCTAATTATACATGACTATAAGACTGATAGTCAGTCCAAAACAGTCCAAAAAGATTGTTGTGTGTGTTTCAGCCACTTTCATTTATTTCATATCAGGTAGGTCTCATCAGATCTTTTTCATCAGACCTGAGAACATAAAACATTCATAATCAGTACATAATCACTACTCCTTCCGAGATTAGTGGGTATGTAAGAGATATCTAGTTACAAGATTTAAATGGGAGATGTGAGGGTAGCGTGGAAGGTTTATAGATGAATATCATGAGATGATGAGATGAGATGATGATGATATGATGAGATGGTTCTTGTCTATTAGGAAGTCCACCCAAGCTTGTGATATGAGCAGTGTATGAAATGTACCAGTGGCTCAGATTGGTTTGATAAATTGGAGAATATGAGAATAATTCTACATTAATATGATCCAAATCTATTGGTAATATAGTCATTCCTATATGATATACAGTACTGTGCAAATGTTTTAAGCACTAAAAATAAAGTGAGGATGCTTTTAAAAATAATGCCATGAATACATTTATCAATTAGCTTCATACAAAGTGCAGTAAACCTGAATCAAATCAATATTTGTTGTGAGAAGCTTTGTCTTTTAAACAGCAGCAGTTCTCCTCGGTACACCTGCACACAGTTTCTCAGGTTCTTGGCAGGTTGGTTGTTCAAAGCATCTTGAAGAAGTTGCCACAGTTCTTCTGCGTCTCAGTTGCTTCTGTCTCTTCATGTAATCCCAGACTGACTCCATGATGTTGAGATCAGGACTCTGTGGGGGCCAATTAACCATCTGTTACAGGACTCTTGTTCTTCTTGTTGATGAAGATAGTTCTTTATGACCCTGGCTGTATGTTTGGGGTCATTGTCATGCTGCAGAATGAATTTGGGACCGATCAGAAGCCTCCCTGATGGTACTGCATTACGGATAAGAAACTAAACATCTAAAATGCCTAAAACTTTTGCACAGGACTGTATGTGTAATAGCAAAGGGGATAAAGCTCTCTTGTTGGCAAACTAAGACAGGTACTGTAGCAATATGTTAAACACCCTTAGACTTAATATAGAGCAGTGGGTCAGATAAATCAACACTCTTGCTTGCAGCAGGACTCTTCAAGTACCTAAATGGTAAAAAATAGTCCTTAGCTAAAACAAAATAAAGCTGGTCCATGGTATTTATTTTGCCAGAGAACAAATGCTCCATCAACAGAAGAACCTTGAGGCCCAAACATGGGAGGAAGCTGAATAAGCTGAGCAAGCTATGACCGCAAACTAGCCGTTTGGCAGTCAGTTACGTGTACCTGGCAGTCAAGAAATTTAATATTCAGCGTGCTGTCAAACCTCACTGTCTGCATCCAGACAAAATGGATGATGACGGGACAGAAAGCAGAGCAGTAATTACACCCAGACCACGTCCTTTCATCGCAGATGATTAAAAAGCAGCCTCTCCCTCTGCTCCTCCAAACCCCTCCCCCTCCTGTGCTCTTCCTTGGCTCTTTAAAAAAAAAAAAAAAAAAAAGGGGGGGGGGGTCTGAACTGCCTATCGAAGATGAGCCCGCACCTGCACAGGTGTGTGGAGCCTCAGGCCAGAGGAAGTGACATCAAAGGCGGCAATGACAGGTCCAAACCAACCACACTCACCCCCCACAGCAGCTTAAGCATCAGCTGAATGACATGTCACTTCACAGCACCGACTCATCTCCCACACCGCAAGCAACACCACCCAGGCTCACGACACACATGCAGACAGACGAGCACAAACACACAGGGTTAGATATTACTTTAAACACTTTTGTTAGTAAATAGAATATAAATGGAGTTTAAATGTCTTTCTTTTGCAGAAAAGTGTTCAATGAACAAGTGGCGGGTTCGTTTCTTGTTTCTCCCTGCAGGGGACTCACCTCGTCCGGGGCCCCTGGCTCCAGGAGTGGCCTCTGATACTCTCATTCCTGACTTAGCCACAGCATAGATCCGACTCTCCTGTAGAGATCGACAAAGCCAGAAATATTTTTGGTATTGAGATCTTTGCTGAGCAAGTCTTTAATCCCTGTTGGTTCCTCATTAAAGATACAGTATGTTGACAGCATCAATAATACATCAAGCATGGAGAAGTTAAGTTGATAATACTTGTCTTTCATACCCATGAAGGAAAGCGATGTAAGGGAGGTGTTGGAGGCTTCAGAACTTCTGGATCCAACCTCTCCAGTTCCTCTGCGAGCCCCACAAAGGAGACTCCATCTCGGGAAGGGTCCTCTGATCCCGCACCCTCCACTACGCCATCCATGCTGTCAGAAAGCCCATCATCAATGTCTGTCTCTTCTACAACCTGAGAGAAGGGCGAGGTGGCGGTGCCGGTGCTCTTGAGTGTGGAGGAATTGGAAGATGGGGTCATGATGTCGATGTTAATGTTGAGGTGGTGAAGCCTGTCCAGGCTGGGCTGTGGCTGGCTGTAGTGCTTCTTGACCAGCTGGATGCTGTCCCTGGGGGTGAGCGGAGTCCGTACCTTGGGTAATGTCATGCTGGTACCTGACTGGTGAACCAGAGGCTGCGGAGGATTCGGAAAGGGGTTGTTGGTGGAGGGGGAGCGTGACAGGAGCGGGCTTTTAGGTGTTATTCTGTGGGGGGACTCTGGGGAGCTCGGTCCGTGGGCCATCTCGTAAGCTGAGGATGAAGATGAAGAGGATGAGGATGAGTGAAGGCACTGAGAGCGGAACTTGCTGTTGAGCTCATCCGAGGAGTTGTCTCTGTCTGAGCATCCTGCCTGACCCTCTGGGCATACTGGGAGCTCTGGTCCACCGATGGAAACAGGACTGCTGGGACCCTCCCTGCTCCGACCCTGAGAGAGAGCATTGTGTGCTGCAAGGTCTCCGTGGCAAATCCCTTTAGTGGCCTGTTCAGGAGACCTTTTCACATCTAAGGAAACAGAATATGGGGAAATGATGTTAAAGGAATAGTCCACTGAAAATCTGTTGTACGTTGTATATTCTAACAATCATTGCTTATGCCTTCGTTGCACCAGGTATGGCTGCATCGCATTCCAGCTGCAACACAGCTTTGTTCCATCCTCTGCACAGCTTCATACCCCACTGAGAGTTTCAGAAGTGGGGCGACTGAAGTCAAGCCAGCCGCCTTTTAAATTCAGTCGAGCTGTTACTACAGTAATTACAGTAGCCTAAGCCAAACGAGGCTACCATAATGACTGCAGTAGCAGATTTTGTTACTTGCTCAGATTTTTGTTGATTTGGTAATTTTTCCTTGATTTTTGTGCTTCTATTATGGGTAAGTAAGCTATGTAGTTAAATGGTTTCTTTATTTGTCTCTTTTAATTGAGTTTATTGTTGATATACGATCGCTCTGTGCCGTTCCTGTGTCTGACTTGCTGCCCGGCTCGATCTGCTCTGTGCAGCTTGATGCGGCTTCTGTCAAAAATAGACTAGATCCAGAATATATAGACTGCATATGTTTAGTGGAGTGAAGCAGAGCGCCACTTCTGGGATGCTTCTGAAATGCGTTGCAGCGTGTCTGGTGGGATCACAAGCACTGACTAGAGTGTAAAGGCAGACGTAAAATAAAAGAACATAAAAGGGAAATGAAACTAACATTCTTATTTAAAGAATAATCAAACACAAACAATAGCTGTCAGTGTAGTCAGCAATGCAAATAAAAACTCAATTTTGGGGCTTAAAAGTTGAGCTAAATTGTTTTGGATTTCAACGAAACACATTTTACAAAAACCAGGAATGAGTTAAGGTTAGATTTTGGCTTGCAATCAGACTCAAGATCTTTCCACCATTACCGGTTCTGTTCCGGCCATGTCTTCAGCTCAGCTCGAATCAAAAGCTCCCTGCTACCCATCCAAAGATAATATGAATTAAGGGCAGCACACCTGTTGGTGAAGTCTTGATATTAGAGGCGGCCCCACGAGGACCTGTCTGTCTCCAGCTGTCATCTTGGGCAGGTGGTGTGCCAGGGCAGCTGGGAGGAAACAGCGAACCATTTGGCACCAGGTGGGTATCCATTACAGGGGAGGTGGCAGGAGATCCAGAGGATGCAGGTTTCTCCAAGAGAGCTGAAGGAGAAAGAAAAATCCAACAACTCAGTTTTTTAACCACCACATTCATTCCCTACTACTTTTACTTACTTATTCTTATCCAATGGGTGACAGTAAAACCATTTAAATTCCAAGATTTCCAATATTACAAGCAAGAAATATTACAGAGCGCAACTTTCCAAAGCTCTCCGATGCCACTCCTCTTCTCCGTTTACTACACTGGCTCCTTGTTGCAGCTCAGCAACAAAACACTTGCAATTTAGCTTTCTAACATGCTTTTAACTGCTGTACTTTACATTTTTAATGACATCCAGCTCTTGTTCCTTTTGAGTTTGAATGCACTTGTTATAAGTCACCTTGGGTTAGAGTTGCAACAATTAGTTTGGTTAGTTGACAGAAAATAATCATTGATTGTTTCTGTCATTTTCTCAAGAAAAAAGGCCAATTATTCTCTGGTTTTCGCTTCTCACATGTGAGGGTTTGCTCATCTTTAGGTTTTGGACTGTTTGTCAGACAAAACAAGCAACTTGAAGACATCAACGTGGGCTCTGAGAAATTGCGAGTGCCACTTTTTCACAATTTTTAAACATTTTATAGACAAAACAATTAATGGATGATGAAAATAATTGTTAGTTGTAGGCCTACTTTTGGACAAAGCATCTGCAGAATGAATATGATGGAATGTAATGGGGAAAAAAGACTTTTCTCTTTTCTCTATCATGTATAGTGCAGTTTTCCAAACACCTACAACAGTACTCACCTTGTAGTTTGTCCTGTAGCAACATTATTTGTTCTGTGTGCTTCAAGTTGGCCATTTTCAGCTGCTGGTTTTCCTGCTCCATCTGCAACAAGGCACGTGTGTATCGTAAAAAAACACGACTCAAAGTAGTTTTGTAGCATCTACCGTAAAATATTTAAATGATGTATTTCTGGAATAGTTTGTGTTATCCTGTTATGAAAGCTGAGATCGTGATTGAAATGTGTATGCTTAAAACAGCTTAATTTCAGAGATGCATGGGTAGTCATTTACAAATAACTATTTTTAAACTCTCCAACTCTGTGCCAACTGTTTGCAGATAAAGACAAAAGTATACAAACAGCTGTAGATAATTCACTTTTAATCATAAGCATCTCTTGCTACCACAGATAATGTCTCTCAGCATGCTGAGGGCTTTCCCGAGATCTTACTTCAGTCAGGTGTGTATCTCTACATGTCTGAGCTTACCTCTCTAAGCTTAAAGGTGACCCAGTCTTTAATCTTGGCAGCCTTCTCTTCAATAATTTTTGCCTCCTGGGCTCTGACTAAGATCTGTAGTCAGAGAAAACAGGGTTTGTGGATTATTTCAACCTACATTTTATGAACATAAATGGACATTTCTGCTCTTTATCGGATGGCTCCGCCCATACCTGTTTTTCCAGCTGTATCTCTAATCTCTTTATCACAGCATCTTTTTCTTGAACCTGATTGGTCAGGTCTTGATACTTTCTGTACAACGAGCTCTCCGATTCGCTGGTTTGTATGTTTGCAGACTTCAGCTTTTCTTCCATGACATGGATCTGAAATGCATAATCAGAGGAGTGAATGCACAGGCACGGCCGATAGACTCTCATTTGCATGGTTTGTTTAATTTTGATGGGCAAGAAGAAAACACCAAGTATACTTTCCGTCAACTCTGATGAGAAAAAAGCTTTCTAAGCCCTTACGTATTTCTTGTTTTTAAAGAGAGGGGATCATTAAATTACCACCAACAGAAAACACCTGGTAATGACAGCAAATTGGTGATAAAACCCAACAGCAAGAGAGACAGACTATGTGTCATATGTAGGACGTTTGTTATCCTCAAACCACACACTCCTTTTGTAAAGTCCCATCAAAGGTCGACTCCTACTTAGTGGTTAGAAGTCAGACGAAAAACACAATACCCAACATGTGTGTGTGACGTTAGTGCTCCATATTTTGGTCTTTTTACAGCACTCACAGTCTTTCCAGCCTAGAAAGTGGACTTTGAGTTCAGCTTTTTTTTGCTGAAATCACTCAATGTGTTGAATATGATGCAATAAAATTTTAAAAATATATTCATTTGTTGAGGAAAAGGATGACTACGGCATTTAAGAATGTCACAAAGATTATACTGACAAGAATTACTGTATGTTTAATGAATAATTTGATTTAAATTGTTGGTTTGTTTTCTACTTTTTAAAGGGGTAGTTACGGTTTATTAAAACTTGGGTGTTATTTTTGTAGTTTTGGCCATCATTTCTATTAGTTAAGACAGCATTATATTTGCTGAAGTATATTGCTGGGATCTGGGAATAGGGCAACATCGCTACCACACAATCTGGCAGGGCAAGAAACGAATGATCAGACAGGTTGTAAACACGCTTAAAGTTTAGCCAGATTATGTAAACCACTTTTGGGAGGTAAAACAGAAAGCAAAAATATCTGAAATGTCAGTTATAATCTTAAATCTGTGCACGGATAACGACGGCCAGTATGACAGGTCAAAGTTGTCAACCAGGAAAATGGTGAAACTGTAACGGATGGTTATAACAGACAGTGTGGGTAATAATTTTACTATTTGTTGTTGTTTTCTCTTCCTAATAAGTTTATCTAACCTGCTTATGATTCTTGCCCTGTCAGACTGTGTAGCGATGTCGCTGCAAAGTTGTAAAAAAGCAGTCTAATCTTTTAATATTTCACAAACTGTGGACAAAATAAGGATGAAAACTGCACCTCTACCTGTTTCTCAGCACTCTCAGCCCGCTGGTCGGCCTCTGTCACCCTCTGCTCTAGCTCCTGCATCTGGGATAGAGACAAAAGAGGTTACCATGGTTTCTAACATGGGTGGTGGGGTTAGGGTCGGTCACGGGAAAATCCTGAGATCTCAGTGACTCCTTAAAGGTGGAGATGGACTCCCTCCCTCTCCATAATAGCAGAATAACATCATTCTGTGCAGTGAAGCTCAAACATCTACAACTGCAGGAACAAGAAGAAAAGCATATTTTTGAGTGGAAGGCGACTATAAAGAAGAAAAAATAAACGCCTACAGTTTGAACTACAGGTTCTGGAAAGAAACACCCCGTAACCTGCCACAAAAGGCCCTACCAGACAGATAGACCACCAAGCCAGACCTCTGCCCACGCACACCTCCAGATGCATGTAGACGCGCTTAATCCTGCAGAATCACTACTGTCATAACGAAGACATTTAAAAGAGTGATGTGGTGGGACGCTTCAACAAACCAACAGACTTGAAAGCATTCCTAATCAAGAAAATCTTGCTGAATCAGTAATGCAATGGTGAAAGTGGTTGAGGAAAGGAAAAGGCAAGGCAATATGAATTCCACCAGGAGGGAGGAGGGTCAAACATGAGCCAATTAAAAGAAATACAAGGGAGAGAGCAGCATAACGAGGATAATCTTTATGCAACTTTAAGAAACTTTAGGCATGGGACCAAGCAGAAAGGCCCTCAGCAGAAGCTGACAATCTTTCACGCTGCTGCTGCTGGTCAAACAACAGTGTGGTAGAAGAATGCTACCATGCGTGTGCACAAGCTTGCGTCACCTTTTGTGCAAAAAGCATGCACGCTCATGCTTTGCTTTCAAAGGCCAACACTGTCCACCCTGCAAGTATGCACACATCTGCAAGTACTCTCTCTCTCTCTCTCAGCCCCCAAACGCTCGCACACACACACACAAGTTCAACACAGGACACCCTTTCTTCTGAGTTCAGTGACCCAGCTGAAAGGAGAACAAACATACTAATGGATTCACTCTGCTTGAGAGATGCATTTGAATTCCTCCCGTCATCTTTGTTCTCCTTCCCTTTTGTCTTTCTCTCTGCCTTCTCGTCACCTCCATAAAGGCTCCCTGATTCCCAGAATCCACCACTCACAACATTTGAATGCTTTCTCGCAGCCAGATTACCACTCAAGAAAACCAGAGCGCGACTGCAGGAGAGGCGTGGGCGGAAGTTGATGGTTAGTGGTTGGATGACTCCTCAACTCAAGGTCAAAAGCTGCTGTCATGAGTCAAAGGTTTAGCTGAGCTTGAGCCAAAGAGGAGCAAACAGTACTTGTCCTCCATTCAAGAAACAAAATTAGCAGCAGGCAGGGAGCACTTTAGGTGAATATAAAGTACCTCAGGAGTCATAATGTTGGACAGATGTGAGAAGTAGTCATCAGAGGAAGCCATCAGAGAGCCTCAAAAGCTCACACATCTTGTTTGAGGATAGGTTAGAGGTCAGGAGATAGTTAGACACTGAGTCATGGGATTATGGGAGCTCCGAGTGTGAGGCCAACACAGAAGTCTGGCTAGAGAGGGTGTATATGCAAGGAACTGGAACTACAGTCATAAATTAACTTTATTAAAGTAAAGAGTACTACACTCTGCAGACTTCCAAAGAAAGACTGCAGTGATATTAGGACTCAACAAGGTTTATAAAGAGAACAGCCTTCGCATTGCGAGTAGGATTTAAGCGACTTGATTAAGAGTATTTCATGGCGGCTGGATAGAAAGAGGAAAACCATTAAATGTATACTAGTGGTTCTCAACTTTTTTTTAAAGACGTACCCCGACGGCCCCATCAGATGAACTCCTCCCTCATCAACACCACCTGTCATGTTCCAAACAATTTTCTGTTGATTATAAAACATTTTTTGATAAAAATTAAACTGTCAGTGTTTAGATTGGTTTTGTCAAGTTTGCATTTGTATTATAAGTGGCAGTAGCTCGATGTTTCAACCATCTATGCAATACTTTTAGCTATTTTAAAGGCCCCGCTCCACTAAAAAAAATGTGTTTTTCTTATTGTTACTTCAGCTGGATGTTTGACTGTGCAGAATGATGTATGTGCAGAGTTTAGACACTAGAAGCCTGTTTTAACATTAATCTGCTGAAGGTGGAAAATTTCTATATGCTCACCTTAAAATCTGAGTTTAAGACATGTACATATGAGCATGATTTGTGACATCACAACTAGCCTCCTGCACACATACACTGAGAATGGACTTCACAGTGAGATAGGAGACATCTTGAGTCCAGAAGTTAAGCTTTGAAAATAAACATATTTTCTTACTCATAGACTCTAGAGATTTTGAAGATTTTTTAACAAAGTAATTGAACTTTTTCTGTCAAAAAAGTATTTTTATACATGTGTCACCAAACATCTGTGGATGTTTCACTTCTTTTCTTTTCCCAATACTTTTAGCTATCTATTTCAACTGTTTATCCATTACTTTTACATATTCATTACTTTTTGCTATTGTCAACCACAACATGTTGTTCAGGTTACAGCTGACTCAATATGTGGTTATATAAAGTATTTTCTAATTGCGTAATTTCTATTTTTTAAATTAGTTCTTCTTCATCACAATATATCCACAGTCCTCAGGTGACTGGAGGGTGAAACCTTTAGGCTTTTGGATAATACAGACTGTCTAGGCTTGTGTCGGTCTCTCTCTGTCTGTCTCTGTGTCTGTTTACAACTGTTGAGGCCTGAGGCGCTGAGAAGGCGTGAGACAACTACTGTATGTCTGCTATCCAGCATCTGTCAGGCCACAGTGCCCCAGACTAGTTGCTACTGCTGCTGAGAAGGCTGAAAATTGATGGGGATGTGGGTCATGTTTCAAAAAGCTTAGCAGTTTGTGAAGTGTGGTGACATTCTGGACTTTTCTTACTGTCAACAAATACCATGAAAAGACTAAAACCAACCAACCGATGAACTGATTCTACTAACACGCATTACCTGTGTAGCAAAAGCCATAGCTTATTTTTTATGCCATAGATTTCCATTGTCATCCAAAAAAGCATTAAAAACACATCAGTGAGCCACATCATGGCACTGAGTGACATGCTGCGTCACTACTATGAACATGGGCACTGCAGCTTATGTGTCAATCCCACATACACTCTCCCAGTGCCATAAACACACACTAACGCATCAAATCCATCGCTGAAAATAGTCCCCAACAAATGCATTATTTACTCCTGTCTGAGTATTTCTTTCTACTACAGCTAAACTACATTGCCAACGTTATTTATGAGGTATTTTTTATATATTTCTCGAGAACCACTCATCCAAACAATGTCACACATTGACATTGCACTTCCCTGTTTCCCCAGCAATCAACCCGCCAGGTATGACGTAGATCAGATGAACGGTTCTCTAGATATGCGAAGGACAAACTTACATACATACATGCAGACAGACAGACAGAGATTCCTTGCTTTATATAGAGAGATAAGAAAACTGTAGAATATCACAGGCCTTAACCTTCAATGTATGCCCAAACTATCAAAACAGATCATGACAGAGAGATGTCATGATCTGAAAAACATAGAGTTTTGCAGAATGCTGTGTTGTGGAGGCCGAGCATCAGCCGCCTCTGCTTTAGTGTGGAATCCAGAGGTGAAGATAAGACGGGAGCAGGCAAGAAACAGCAAACAGATCCGTCACAGCTAATTATCAGTTTACTCTTAATGCCAGAAACAAGCTGACAAAGATTTTAGTTCAGATGCTTTAAACCCATACTTCAAAATATCAAAGGTTTTCCCTGATTATTTAAGTCTGTCAGCATTTCTCTCACTCTTCCTCTATATTTCTATACATCATATACACACATCATATGATCTTTGTGGCTGCAGCAGGTCAACACTCCACTTATAAATAATGTAAGCCTTGCAACTTCTTAACTTTTCAAGTAAAAATTCACTTATTTCAACTTTCCAAAAGGTGAAGATTTGCTGCTCCTCTTTATCATATGAGACAGTAAACTGAATATCTTTGGGTTTTGGACTTGTTGGTTGAACAAAACAAGACGTCTGAATACATCTCCACTAGCTGTGGGAAATTATAACAAGCATCTGCACTATTTTCTGACATTGCATTCATTGATTAATCAAGGAAATAATCCGCAGATTATTGAATAATGAAAAGAATTGTTAGTTGTAGCCCTAATCTTCACCACATGGTCTGAAGATCATGAAATTGATCTTTGCAGGTTCTTGGCTCCACATAATGGCAACACCGGTCACGAAGGGCATTACTCGGAACAGTAAAGAAGGCAGAGAAGGAGACAACTGTGAAATATCTGTTCACTGAGTGTTCACCTGCCTCTCAACCTTTAATCATTAACCCTTGTACACAGCTGATGACTCCGGCTCAATCATTAAATCTTAAAAAAAAAAAAAAACCCTGGTCAAAAGAGGAGAGGGAGACTGAACAGATGAAGGGAAGAGAAGTAAAACACTGGTAGAGAGTAAAATGGAGACTAAAATCACCAGTACTTTATCTGGAATACTGTGTACTCTGAGTAACCTCCGATGAACATAATGCCCTAGGGATTTTATATTAAATTCACATTAATGATTAAATAGATACAAGAGTGAATCAGTGAGAGTCCTTATGAAGTGGTTGTTGGAAAAAAAAAAGCAACAGATATCTCTGTCTTACTAATATCCCTCAAACTCACAGAGTTAAACAGAGGCCACAAAAAAAGCTGACCAACCTCTGCATGAACAGACTGAGGCAGATGAACTATTAAACAAATCCTCTAGTGAAAATAAATGTTTATACACACAACTGTGAACCTGGTAACCTCTCTGCAGTCTTCCTCGCTGACTGATACCACTGGCCTGAGTCAAATCGCAGCGTTTTGCTCCTCGAGCCACGTGAGGCGTGTGAAGGAGATTAATGTAATTTGTCCAGTATTAGATTAGCCAAGTCGTAATGAAAGGAAACCTTGAAGTAGGAATACCATCCAATTTAAAAATTCCTCTGTCTGTATACGTTACTCTTATATTCTGGGACCCAAATAAATGTGAAACACTAAAGCCAAACTTCATGGATTTATTTCCTTAATGTTCTGTCTTTGTCAAACTGTTGTTGTTAACTTTTCCTCTTGAAAGGTTTTGGTCGGTTTTTTAGTGGATTTTGGATGTTTTGATTTGTAGAAATCCTGTCCAGTATTGTCATGAGGTCGGTCAGCTGTGACTCTAAAGACAGTGGTTGTATTTCTTACATTTTGAGGAGGGAATGTTCCTCCTTTTACCACTGTTTTCCTGGTCAGTGTGTATATTACCTCATTTTACTGATGTTTACTAAGATTATTTATATACTTAAATGAATCATATGTACTTTATAGTTAATATGTCTTAGATTTTTGTCTCGTCATATCTTATAATTTTTTGATAATGTTTAGTAAATTTAGTGTTCATTTATACTTTTTTTTGTTTGATCTGTTGAGTTATGATGTCAGTATGATGTCATCATTTTGTGACCTGGTAGTTTCCAAAACGTTGCCTGTTTTATTCAGTCCAATAAAGTACTACACTGACAAAGTATAACAAAGTATATTTACTCAAATACTATACTTAACCACACATTTGTACTTTACTTGAGTACTTCATACCACTTTATGCTTCCATTCCACAATATTTCAGAGGGTAATATTGTACTTTTTGCTTCACCACATTTATTTGACAGCAATAGTTGCTGGTTACATTAAAATATAATGAGCTTACATAAAGTAATGCTTCATTAAAATACTTCCAAACAGTATACAACAAAGTTAAAAATGAAACATGAAACAAATTGAACATATATTATACACATAATATGTTTACTTGAGTACCACTTTCAATGTATGGCTTAGTTATAATGGGGTATTTCAACAGTGTGATATGATATTGCCTCTTTTACTTACTAATATAACTATAACTCTGAACATCTCCTTCACCACTGCAAATTTGTGTTGTCAGCAGCCGTAAAAAGCCTTCAGCAGTTCAAATGCAGACTGATTTGTTTGTTGTTTGACTTAAATCCTCAAATTAGTTTTTCATATTTAAAAGTACAGCCACTTCAGCACCAGAAAACATGGCTTATGAGTCATCCTTCCAAACTTTCTTATTGTCTGTGGAGAAGTTCCAGTTTTTGTAGGCCACCCGCTGACAGCTGTCAACTGCACTTTCCCAAATCAGTAAAAACTCAAACAAATCCTTAAACAGGCTGCTGTAATCGTCCTGTTAAACTCCTCACGAAGCAAATGGGGCATCTCTCTCTCTCTCTCTCTCTCTCTTTCTCTCTCACTCGCAGTCAGCCTCTGGAGATAAATGCCATGTCACAGGCAACCACGTCAACTTTTTTTTTTTTTTTTTTTCTCATGTTTTTCCATACCAAAGTGGGTCAATGCGTAAAACACTCCCAACTTGGCAAGAGAGGAGATGAAGAGCGTGAAAGCAGTCTTTCCAAACAGCAATAACATGACGGAATCGTAGTCACTCAGCACCCCACCCCCCCCCCACCCCACCACCACCCCATCCCAAAAAAAAAACTCAGAAAAACACACTCAGCAGCACGGGCCTCCACTTAAACCGCGCTGTGTGTATTTATGTGTGTGTGTCAGAGTGTATATATGTGTGTGTGTTTATAAGGGAAGGAGAGAAAGAAAAAGGGAGAGATTAATTAGCCTGTTTTTAAAAAAAAGGGATTGTATTCTCGGCAACATGGCCAAAAAGAACAATTAACAATAAATACTGTGTATGCTACGTATTAACATGTGTTTTTATGGGAGAGAAAAAGGGAAGGAGAGTAATTAGTCCATTTTCAGAAAGGTTGAACTCCTTTCTATTCTTGGCATCATGGCTGAAACGAACAATTCGTATGAGTAACACTTTCTAAAAAGTCGAAGCGAGTTGCAACTCACGGCCTTCGTAATGATTAAAGAATAAGGAGCATCTGTTCTACTGTTTTGTTCCCAATGTCAACAAATCTGATGAAAAGACCTACTGAAGATGTAGGTCATTAAAGGAACAGTTTGACACTTTGGGAAATACACTTAGTCACTTTCTTTCAAGAGTTAGATGAGAAAATTGATGCCACTTTTCATGTCTGTGCTTTCAGTGCTCAGCCGGAGCTGGAATTGATTACCTTAGCTCTCTTGATTAGTTCTGTGTAGCGCCCCTCATTGTAATGCCAAGACTCTGTGAAGTCACTGCTCCCGGCTGTTGTTCGCCAAGAAAAAGCTGAAGTTACCTCCCCGAAAAACCACAAATTGCTGTTTTTACATTTCTGTTTATGTAAGGATTAAGGAAACATGATAAAACAGCTTTAGAAGGTCTGGTGGGTGTATTGTTGAACTTTGGATGAAGCCAGGCTCCCTTTTTCCTCCCAGCTTCAAGTCTTTGTGCTAAGCTAAGCTAATAGCCTCTTGGCTCTAGCTTCATATTTAGCTTACAGACATGAAAGCGGTGGTATTGATCTTAAACTATTCTTTTAAAAATGGATCACAAAGTTTCCTTTTTAAAAAAAAGAGGAGTAAAGAGGAGAAAATTGTACTCTAACAGGAGTACAAAGAATTATTTGGGCCATTTGGTCTACTTTCAGCTGCACGCTAATACACATTTGGCACGCTAGTGAGTATTTACAGCACCAAAATGGTACACGTGATATTGACTCAAAATAAACTACAGTGCTCATGTTCATCATAATGAAGGCACATGGCTCATTGGTTTTGAATAAAATGGCACAGAGGCATAAGCTCAATCAGGCTTTGGCTACACGTGTAATACTTGTTAGTAGGATAAATTTATTGTTTGTTTTTGGTATTTTTATAGGATTTGTTGACAGCACCGCAGACAAGAAACACTAACATATATATCACCAACCTTATCCTTGAATAAGTAATTTATTCATCTTTTATGGATCAGTAATGAGCTAAAAAGAACTTTTAGGTTGCCAGGTTGTAAAACTTCTCTTTGGCTGGTGTATATCTCCCTCCAAGGTTATTGGAGTAATGACTTTCTTTCTGTTTCTCACAGTTATAAACGTTAGAGCGTGTGTTTGTGTGTTTTTTGTGCTGCATGGGATCTCAGAGTGGAGCTGGAGGTCTGACAGAACCTGACAGAGGACACAGCAGGGAGTCGTCCTGCTCTTATCAGCCACCGGGTTATGTTTGGACTGTAAACATCCTGCTGACTGACTGAATGAACCACTCTCTAGCTCTTCAGCATTAGATGATGCAGAAAGTGAACCACTGTGACACTCCAAACAAAAGTAGCCCCGAGCTATTTGGTTCTTTAAAGACCTGTGGCTTGTAAAGCTACAAAGAAACCAAATGAAAGCTGTAGAAAAGTCAAGACAGGAAAACAGATTTTATGCTACTCAGATCACTCCGTCTTCCTCTAATCCAAACACTTCCACTCTTCTACCAACAAATCTTCAGGACAGAACCGAATCTCTCGATGACAGTTGATTACTTTCCAAAGTGTCTGGTAGTCGGACTCGGGGTTTACAACAGCCACAACTTTACAAGCTTTTGGCCGGCGGCTGGCGGTTATTTTTCTCAACTTCAGGGGGAAGCACCAGCGGCGATGAGTTAAATGTTAAATATTCGTTTTGGCTGAAACTGTCGCCAACCTCTGATGACACAGAATGAGTGGACCAAATGTTTACTAAATCAGTTGAGTAATCTCATCTGTCTTTACGCACACACATAAACATACAGTCATCCACCCCTGCTGGATTTCAGCTGATTCACATGCTTTAATTGTTTCCTCATGCATAAAAACACATAAAAACACCATCACATCACAAGAAGACGATTAAGCGTGTCTTACTTCATTTAAACTTGAGGCATGACATGTTTCTCACACTGGTAAAAAACAGCCACACAATCACTACATATTCCACTATTCATACAACATTAGTGTCAGGTCAATCATCAGTTCAGTCATGTGATGCACGCTGTACCTTCAGCTGAACAAAGCAAGCAGAACAACATACATTCGTGCAAAAATTCACTTATTCCGGAGATTTTTGAACTTCATTAAAAGGAGAGCAACTGGACTGAAACAGTCAAGAGCTAAACTGCAACACAAACACACACACAGGGTCTGTTGCTAACTAGCTTACTTAGCTAATGTCTGTGCAGCTGGTTCGTTGGTTGTTTGGGGTGAATCAATTCAGACTGCCAAATGGTCCAGTGGTCAAATTTAAGCCAAACATGCAAGGTGAAAATTCAATTCACTTTCTACATCTGCCCTTATAAAAAAGAGAATCTGAACTAAAGCTGCATAAACAATTATTTTCATTAATTGATTAATATCAATCACTGTTTCCCAAAGCCCAAGATCCAATTTAAAATGTTTTATTTGTACCAATAGTCCACAACCTAAAGATATTCAGTCTATTATCACAGAGGAAAAGCAGAAAATAATCACATTTCAGAAGCTGGGACAAGAGAATTTGGGGATTTTTTCTTTTAAAAAGACTCAAAATGTTAGTAAATTTTCTCTCAACTAGTCAATCAGTCAACTAACCATTCCAGCTCTACTCTGAACCTCTTTAGTTATGTTTTATGATAAACCTGCGGCTTTCATTTCCTGCCTTTAGGGCACTTCAAGGTTAGAGGTATTGATTTCAGAGTGTGTGAGTGAGAGAAAGCTGTCAATTTACAGGTCAATATGTGATCTGACTCTCAGCTACAGTCTCAAGCTCTTTGTAGTAAGTCAAAGGATTACGTTTTTCTGCATAGAAGCTGGCAGGTTGTGAGAAACTCAGCAAACTGGACTCAGTACACCTTGGACAAACCACACTTCCCATCTGGCTTGGGAATGTTGCGGAATACCCCCGGAGGAGCTGAAGGTAGTTTCTCAGGAAAAAGACATCTGGACTGTTCTGCTAGGATTGTTGCAATCCTAACGAGTTACAGGAGATGGCAAAAGTCATTCTTAAAAGCTGCTATTATCACTATTTTTATATTAACAATAGATTAAACTCTTCTCAAGCATCTTTCAGATCATTGTTTTGGGTTTACTGGCTACAACTTCCAGACACAGGCAGCAGATAACCCCTACTGTACACTACCTACCCAACACAACACTGCAGACAAAGTGAGCGACTAGCTGGTGAACATAGTGGACCATTTAGCTGCTAAAGATCCCAATATTTCCCTTAAGGAGCTGTCAAAACAGAGCTAAAAGGAGAGTCAATATTGGATTTACATCTACCAGGTGGCCAGAAACATGACTCCAAAATAAGGCTGGATGTGTTAATAAGCAACTGTTTGCTAACAGGTTGCTTATTTCAGACTTTTCCGCTGCCTCCAATTAACCAAAAGGAACAGTTAAAGGTGCAGTTTGTAGAATTTAGTGGCATCTATTGGAACGGACTTGGCAGATATGGAATATAACATTCATAAGCGTGTGTTTTAATTAGTGTATAATCACGTGAAAATAAGAATCATTGTGTTTTCGTTACCTTAGAATGAGACCTTTATATCTACATAGGGAGTGGATCCTCTTCCATGGAGGCCGCCATGTTGCACCGCCATGTTTCCTAGCCCAAAATAGACAAACCAAACACTGGCTCTATATAGGACCTTTAGCATTTTTCATGAGTTTCACAGCCACTGTAGGTTTTCCTACATGCTTGGAAGGGGAGGAGGGAGGCGGATATTCAGTTTGTCGCAATCTGCAACCTCACTGCTAGATGCCACTTAATTCTGCACCTTTAATGCAGGTTTGACTACAAACGAACCTCTCATCAGAAGACTAAAACTCTTATCAGAAAAATTCTGCTTGTTTTACTACCCATGATGCCTTTCTCTCATACCTTCTCTGCCAGCAGCTCTCGGATTTTCCCTGCTTGGAGCCTGAACCTCAGCAGCTGCATCTCCAGAGCGATGCAGCGTTTCTGCCAATCCACGCTGGCTGCTCCAACGGCTCCTGCCCCACCGCTCTCCAGCACGTCAGCCATGGCAACGATTCAGATCTCTGCCTCTGGACTCAGACTGGACTGAAAGACAGAAAACACAAGGCTTCTCAGCACCGCACGCTTGTATGGTTTGTCTGATTTGAGTTTGCTGTCAGGTATCAGCTACTATGTAAATAATATCCATGTCCTAAGTGATACTTCATATTTAACTTGAATTATTGTCTTCTGTTCACAATAATAAGGCAGTAAATGACAAATATCACCCCGGACAGGATACACAAATAATCCTGTGATGGTATTTCCTCAAGCAGTCCAGCTTCTGTTTTCATTTACAGCATAAGAGGAGAAAAAAGTGATTTAACCTCTAAAATGCTCCACGCTCACCGCACTTCCCATGATTCACTGAGGAAATGTGAGTAAAGCAAACACTATGAGTCCACAATGACATGAGTTTAATGAAAGCTTCCTCTCACTTTCTGTGTTGTTCTGTGACACATCACCACAAAGAAACATGCTCTGCAAATACTTAATTCACATACATGTGCGCAGAAACAAACACACGGCTCAGAGGGATCACTGGAGCTCAAATCTTTCTTTCCTTTTCGTCCGCAGTCTCTCCACATGCCCACACACACTGAACAAAACCTCAGTAGGGAGGCTCTGTGTCAGTGGGGGAGTTGGGTTCATGCGTGCCGGCTCCCAGGCCTGCCAGCTACAAAGCAGGTCAGCACTCTGCTTTTTAACCAAATTACCTACTAACCCAATCCCCTGGTCTCCCCTCCTCCACTCCCCTCCCCTCCTCACCCACCTCTCCCTCACCATCCAATCCCTTCTTAATTACAAGGCAGGAGTGAAACGAGATCCTGCACGGCACAATAGTGTCTTTCTGCATGACAGTCCCATCACAGCTAGAGAGGGGGGCCGTCAGCTCGCCTAGGCAAAGAAAGGAGGAAAGAATGTGTGAGAATGAATGGGCCGAGAGCTGAATGTGGGAAACTGGGGCGCTGAAGTTATTTTTACCTGAGGAGGATTGACTAGTGGCTATTTTTCTCTGGACAGATTCTCATTCACAAAGGTTAAGGCCCTACTGTCTGAACTCAATAAAAGTCGTATTATCTTGAGATAAAAGTAGCCATAACGATCAGCTTTGGGGTTTCAACTCACGAGAGTTCAGTGATGCTGTGGAGATGTGTGAGACTTTGTGCGGAGGTTTGCATCTGCATGAACGCAGATGAAGTAAAAATGAAACCAAATGAAGTTTAAGGGTTAGAAAGGCAGTATTCAGACAGACTCAAAGTGTAGCCAGACACCGTCAGCAGAACACCAGACGTTCAAAGTCCACTAACTATAACTGCACTATAGCGCTCCCTACAATTAGCATGCTCATAAATACAGGCCTAGCAAACAAATTACAGAAGTCATGCATGTGGAGGTTTCGCTAGCTGACCGCTGCACCCAGGCTGGCCAGTCAAGGTCTAGCTACCGCCGTCTCCCTTTTTCTCCGGGGCAGAGTTGAGGGTATGAAGGTCAAGTAAAGAAGGACGCTGGCGTGAGGAAAAGGAGAAATCAGTCGGTTTGAATAAGCTCTGCTGGGAAACACTGTGGCAAGCCAGGACAGACGAGGCCAAGCCCTCCTCCAGGAGCTAAAACAGCTGGGTGCAAACAAGCCATTTGCTGGTTAAACACTCTCAGCGCCACCATGCTAATTCTCACCGGAACAATTCATTTAGCACTCCTAGCTTGTGTGACATGGAGGGGGGGGTGGGGGGTGTTACAGCTCATGCCAACCGGTGCCAGGAACACTGGCTGAAAAATCTGCAAACTTTCTACTGAGCAGGATGAGGAAGGAAGGCAACCAGAGGTTACGAAAGGCCAACTCTCCTCTCAGCTCACTGCATCAGAGTGCACACGGATAAAATCAACCCCACAATACTAGCCTGTCAAGAATGAGGTCATTTTACACTGTGTGCGTAGGAGTAATGTAGCCCAATGCTTAAAAGAGAGATTTAAACAGGAGTCATTTTCTCCTCTCGCATGGACATAACCCTCCATTGTGGCACGGTTTATAGAATCGCAGAGGACGCTTTTCCACTGAGTTTACTGTTATATACAATATGATAAATACTATTCTCTTCTGCAATATCTTCTCTGGTGTCTGGCATATGCCAATGCTGGAAACTTTCAGGTGGGAGGAAGGGGGGGAAGGGAGAGTCAAGACAACAAAAACAAGCTGCATGGTAGAGCCATGTTTGGTAACACTTGGGCCACCCAGAGAGGGCAGGAAGGTGCATGGGGGAGCTAAGACCCAGTATGGTGAGTCCTCTCTCCTGGCTGCAGACAGACAGGAAGGCCCTGCGAGCTTCTGTACTTCAATCTAGCTGAAAGAACTTGCACGCAGCCGCGGCCAGAGCAAACACTGGGGTGGACAAATGAATGGAAACGCCACCGCAGTGATCCCAGCCGGATAGTTTCTATGGCTGCCATCGCCGACAACTGGTTTTCATTGAATACACTGACAGTTATACTGTATTATTCCTCAGAATGAGTGAGATTTGATATCCAGCAAGGAGAGTTTTTATTCAAAATGTGAAAGCTATCACATATTGTGTTGAAATTGTTTGCACGTCATGGCGTGTGATGTTTCTGTCTGCATCTTTGCCATTCCTCGCTCAGTAAAGGGGTTGAAGGTGTGTGCTTCTCTGTGGAGGACGGAAGGAGCACATGTTCAAGTCTCAAGTCAGTCCTTCCATTGACTAGAACCTCCTTAATCACCACATATTCAAACACACACTCCCCGACCAGTCGTAACTCTTCAGCGCTTGCTTACCAGAGTGGAGACAGACCCAGATGGAGATCCACACAGAAACAGATTGGAAACAGACACACGTACACACACTACCGACACACTGCTGAGCATGCAGCTGTGGTGATGTAAGTGATTAGGTGGTTCAGTGATATCATCCCCACCAGACATTTCAAATCCCCGCTGTTGTTGTCTCTGCCGAGATCCAACTTGGCTTCCCCACATTCTGGCATCTCCCCCCCTTAAATAAAAATGACTCCCATCAGACAGCACGGGAGCATGTGTGTAAATCTGGGTCAGTCGCTGCAGAGTCGTGTCAGTGTGGCAGATCTCTGTGTGTACAAAAGGAGACAAAGACAAATTATCTGAGAGCACGAGGAGTCAAGTATGGGTGCGTTAAATATTGCCTTATCTTCTCCTCGGCGGCCCCTATATGTTTAACAAAGGGGACCTCTGTCGACTCCCATCCGGTCAAATATAGGCCTCACACTTGTTTAAATTAGCTCCTCACTATTTTGGTCGCATTTTACAACTACAGCGAGGACGTATTCCTATAAATAAAAGTGAGAAAATATCCATTGCAGCTACACATTTCTTAACCTTTGACCATATTCTTGGAAAACAGAAAGGTTAATGTTATTGGATAAATAAGGAGAATGTTTTAAAACTTTATAAATAACAGCATTTGCCCTAGTTTTTATTGTTATCTTGTAATAAGTCACATTCAAAAGGGGAAGTTTAACTGATTTAAAACACCACAGAGGGCAATGGAAGTCTTCAGCCTACTTTTAAAAGTCATTTTAAAGTTATCCTCCTTTCATTTATCATCTTATCTTGTCTCACTCCCCCTCCTCTTTCTCTATGCCTCACCTCTCCTCCTCCTTCCATCCTCCTGCGCTTCTTTCCTCTCCTCCTGCAGCACCTTTCCCACCCTCCCCCCTTTCTCCCCCCTCCTTCCGTCTTCCCCCCCCGCCCCCTCTACATCCTCCTACCTTTGTGCAGCAAGCAAACCTGCAGCTCTCTCCCAGCGCAGGTTAATGACAGGCCTCAGCAAAACTGACCACACTCATTATCAGCCTCAGACTTAAACACAGGCCCTGACATTCCTCTGTGCTGAGGTGTAAACATCAACCTCTGCAGCTCTCCTGTCCTGCACACACACTTTTGACTCTCTGACAGCACTGCAGGGCATGAAGAAAGGCTTTTGTCTCTGAATGTGGCGTGACTTATAGCCAGAGACAACCTTAACCGTAAAGTGTGGGACATAATATATATCTTCTGTTCAAATATCAGCTTTTGAGAGGGTGTGAAATAACAGCTTTGGCAGCTGCTGAATGGGTCAGATTGATGTACAGTATGGAGCATCATGATTTCTCCAGATGCAGAAAATGATGAATAACTGTGCATGTGTGTAATCTTAAATCCAGCAGGCAGACATAAACGCTCACACACATTCCTGTAAAGTCATGAAAACATAATTAAACTTTTTTTTTGTCTTACTTCACATATATGTGAAGTAATATAGCTTCAATAAATGTTATTATATCTACTCCAAGGGCAAGCAGGGGCCAAGATTTTGTCCAAAAAAGGCCACAAGGAACAGGTGTGCCAGAAGCGCACTGCTTAGTAGAATAGTAGCGACCATAAAACCGTCCGTCAGCAGAAAAAAAAAAAGGTTCAACCAGGCATCAGACATCTCTCAAAATACACAGCTGCAGCTGCGTCTTTTATCCCAAACAGCCTCCCGCGTCTTGGTTATATTTATCCTTTGTGCATGTGCGTTAAAATCAGTGCGTGATTTGGTGGGAGCAAAAAGGTAAAGCGGTGCTTCTATAGCGGAGTCCTTCACTTCTACTTTACCTTGTGACTTTGTTGTCTCTCTCCCCCCCCCCAAACCTCAGTCGGCTTTCTCCGCTCACGGACACCTTCCCCGGTAATTCGTCGCAAATCGGCTCATAACTTCTTCCTCATTCCATCGACTTTCTCTTCGCTTTTCACTCTTCACTCATTCATTTCTTTTCGGCGTTTTAACGCCTTGTGTCGCTCCGTCCCGTTGCTGTCCTTCGCTTTCTCTGGAGCGCAGAGTTTAGTGGGACTCACTCACTCTCAGCTCCATTCAACAGACTCATCCCATATTCCTTTAAAGGGCCCAATGCAGGATCAAATTTCTCCAGGAGTCAGGGCCCCCCCTTATGTGCAGGAGCTGCTCAGGATATTGCATTAAGGCTGGTTTGGGTTTTCCCTCAGGATGTAAACACAGTCTTGTGAAGATTTCTTTGAGCTCTGTTGCCCTACATAGCTTCATACAGAACCAGACTTTACTTTATAGGTTGGAGACATTAAAGAGCCCATCCAGACATGTTTTAAGACATATAAAATAATCTGCTTTGAATAATAATTGTATATAATATGATTTTACCACAAAAAGTTAAATGAAAAGTCCTTTACTTACTGAACAATCCTGAATGTATGAATATGCAAATATTTTTCATTTCAAAAGTTTAACTGCTGGACACAAGATGTTTCCTACTTCACTGTAAAGTCTATTCTCAGTGTTTGTGCACTGGAGGCTTCAAGTTTCCACATCACACTTATGTAAATTGCATACTTGACAACAGCTGGCTTCCAAATGAGTTGCAATGAGGTAAAAAATCCTGCTCGTAGCTCCACTCAAAAAAATATGTTTTGCTTTTTGTTTCTTCAGTTGGATGTTTGAGCTTCACTGTGCAGAATGATGTATTTACAAAGTCGGACACTAGAAGGCTGTTTTCACATACATCTGCTGAAGGAGGAGAAGTTCATCTGTGCTCATCAAAAATCTGGGTTTACAAGCATGATTTGTTACATCACAACTAGTTTGGAGGCGAATCCTGGTGGAAATGTATAAGAAGATGCAATTTTAAGGATTCCAATGAGGGAAGTTGACTTTGTTTGTGTGGGAAAAACCATAGTAGACACATATCATTATTCCAATCAGAGTAGTATTTCTATATCTTTCAACATGTCTGGAGGGGATCTTTAAAATCAGATATAGGGTGAGCACATAGAAAACAAGCAGTGCACATACATCATTCTGCATAATGAAGCTCAAACATCCAAATTGAAGAAAATAATAAGCTTTAAATAAATGGGAGGCTTTCAATAATTGAGATGTGTGATTTCAAGAATTTAAAGACCACCATGAGTGAGCATCGAGAAGTCCAACTTTAAGGTTTTAAGTAGCCTAATTACAGTATGTTTGTTTATTGGCAAGGTTGGCAGGCTGGGCTTTACTGGAATCAAAAGTTGTTAAACCACTGTGTGGAGCTTTGTAACTATAATGAATCATTATCTGGGTAGTAAAAGAATTGTGAGGGGATAATTTGGGAAGGTTGAGACTCACAAAAATGTAAGTGCGTTCAGGTCTCAGATCCCCTTTAGAGCCGTGGCCTTCATTCCCCAAACCTCGCAAGGATTCCCTCAAATGTCAGAAATAGTTCAGCATCAAGCTGCGTTAATCAGCTGTGTAGTTTAGAGACAAATGGGGACTAATCAAAAAAGCAGACTCGTGGCCCTGGTGGGAAGATCGGTTTCCTCTCTTCGCACATCTCCATCTGGAACATTTTATAATGTCTGTCTGAGCATTTGAGTTGTTGCATGTTACACCCAAATAAATAATTCACATTATTTTTTTATTTTAGGGTTACTTATACATCCACACAGCACCAGATATTAAGTCATACAACAGATCTACAACATCGTCTCAAGTTTTTCAGCATAATCACAAAAAAGTTTTTAGTTTGCGTGTTAATGTAACAAGCATGCAGTGGTGTGACACGCCCTGCTGAGTCCGCTGAAGTCAGTCCCAATGCACAAATACAGAGCGCATGCATGAAGACAGAAACAGACACAGGCCGACAGAGAATACACACAAATAACCGCAGGTATTCCTGAGCTGCTGGACCGTGTGAAAAGTGGACAGGGATGCTGCGTAACTTGGAGATGAGAACAGATTTTCACCTGAAAGCAACACAAACTCGCACTCGGTGTACAATATTAGTGTACAGAATGGGTTTTCTGACAGTGTTGGGACATTAGTTCTGTGTTTTCTAGCATGTCATGATGTTGCCTTTTGACGCCACATTAGTATACCATTCACAGCCTCATTTGTGCATTGCTCTGGACAAAAGCATCAACCAATATATTGCATCTAAATAATGTATATTGCATCTATTATATCCTACTTGATGGTGGCAATAATCGCCACATAGCCTAGACAACTTGAATGTCAATTTAAGACGTTTAGTGACCTAATTCCATTGTGGATTATCAGTGAAAATGACCTTGAGTGGATTGAAGTGGTGATTTGAGAGTTGTTTGACCATTCAAAATGCTGATATGGCTCTGGGTACCTGTTCAAAACTATCAGAAGTATTTAAGTGAGTATGATGGGTGTGAATTTCACAAGAACACTGTTCACATTGCAGAGAAGCACACTCCGCACTCACTTACGTTGTGTGTATCTTGAATTTTTTGATATGATTAACCGCACCTTTGTGGGGGAAAGAGCTTTCAAATTCCATCCTGGAAAAGGTCAGTTTGCAACTGGGAGGAGTGAGTTTACAGCAGGGAATTTCGGTGCTATAGCCGGCCAGGCTAAAGGCTCTGCCTTGTGTTGCACAATAAGTCAGTGCCTCAGTGCTCTCAGTCAAAACAACTGGTGTCAGGCCTACATGGTTTACATGCCTATTCTCGGGCACGGCTGCCAGTGCAGTGAGGGGGAGGCAGGACAGTGGAGAGGGAGCTTAAGGCCAGTTTCACCAAGTGTTTGCAGATTAATGGGAGTTCTTACAGCTATTTAACCTCCAGAGCTGTGTGGTGACCCAGACTGTGACCGGGTCACTGAGCAGGGCTAGGGACCAAACTCTTATACCAGCTGAGATGAAGTGCTGGATGACAGCGCATTCAGACAAAACATACGGAAAGCACAACATACTGTACTCTCAATCAGAGAGGCAAACACCAGTAAGACCTTTAAATCAAGACTGAAAACCTATTTATTTTCACTCGTTGAATCATTTAAACCTGATTGTAAAACCAATAATTTCCTAAGTATTGGTTTCTGTCCTGTTCTGATTTTTTTGAAATTTCATTTATACCTATTGTACTGTGTTTTCATGTGTTTAAATAAACTTACTTACAGACATCAGATTGGAGAGAAAAGATGATGGTTCGGTGACTGAAACTGTCTTTAATTGTTCCTTACTGTTCTATTTTGCAACATGTGTTTAGACATATGTCAGCGGAGAGCTCGTTCTTCTTTCTTGCTCCGTCTGCCCGGGCACGTGTAGCACTTTAAAGCAAGAGAAGTATTCAATTTATTCTAGTCGACGTTGCTTACAACAAGGCAATAACCATTTATAGCGAATGGTTATACAGTTAGATGTGGCAGAAAAGGCTCTGCTCTTTGAAGGAGCTCCCAAACAATCCAGCAGCAACGAGGATTCTGCTGAGAGAGCTAATCCCTCCTCAATAAACACAAACATTGAATCAACAATAACAAAAACATAGTGCGTAAGGAGGAGGTTGGGGTGGAGGAAGCGAACGGCGTTGGCATTACCGTAAGTATCAGCAAAGTATCAGAGAGAAGCGTCTGCATATAGTGGCTGCATTTAACAACTACATGAATATAGTTTGGATATTACTTGTCAGCTGATATCCACACGCAGCTGTGAATGAGTCAGTGATTCTGCAGTGGTTGCCTAAACTAAGGTTACGGTCCATGTTGGTTGAAATCTTAGAACGGACAATTAAAAAATTGTACTTTGTGTTAACTATAAGCATTTCTGCATGGCCAAAATGAACATCTTCTGGGCTCACTGTAGGGATCAATTGACTGGTCACGCTGGAGGTAAAACAATCCCCATTCAATGAGAAGCAGCATTACTGGCAGCAATTTTACCATAAATTGAAAGTGAGAAGAAAATAAGAAAAATATGGAGCCACAGATGGGAAGATGCAGACAATATGTTTGGCCTGTTCTGCAGCGATTTCTATCACAGCACACTCTTGACTACAATAGCCACAACATGTAAAATATCACTCCAGTAATATTAAAACAGTGCAGCTTATAACGGATCATCTGAGAGCAGCTGTGTGGGAATTTGGTTCGCAGAAATGCTAAAACTGCGAGGTAAATGACAGAAATCCATCCAATCATCCTAAAAAATGCTATTTTTGCACATCTGGTTACATGCTTAACTGTATTTCATTGGTTGCGTACTTGTACCCTGCACAATGACAATACAGTTGAATCTCTTCTAGCCATATTGTTGGTTATTTGGCCAATTAATCCGGTGTTGTGACTCCCCAAAAACTGAATGTCTAACGACAACCGACCAGGTAGAAATTCTCCAAGATTCTAAAATTATTTGGGGTGTAAATCTGGCTTAATCCATACATCTGCCTGCCTTTAATTAACCTAAACATTCTCAGTCCACGAAGCTCTGTGTCTTGCGTGCTCCAGTAGTATCTTAGATTAGACCACGTTGCTTTTGAAAAAGTTGTCTCCGCTGACAGGAGTCTGACTCAGGTTCAAAGAGACAGACGGTACACTGACACAGATTTGTCAAGACTGTTTAGTTTTAAAGTTCCATAAGCCACAATAAAACAAGGAAAATCTGCGTTCAGTTTTCATATCCTTCATGTCCAAATGGAACAGGCTGCAGGAAAAACTCAACGTAGACTCAGTCATTCCACTCTCACATTTTAAAGCCATAATTTTAGCAAACACAGCACTTGAAAGTACATGTTTTTATGATGACTTTGCTTGCTTTGCATTTTTTATTTGACCAAAACTGCTTTAATTTGAGTTATGCTTTTGTTTTTTAATGTGTTTACTTCATTTTCTTGTATTTTGCATATTTTCAGTACCGTAATTCAGTTTTAATTGACCTTGTACTGAAAAATAACCCTCCCACGACATAAATAAGGATGACTGAATTCACATAATAAAGGTTGGTTGACTGACTATTGACCCATCTCCTACACTGACACTTCTCTGCGGCTGTTGCTCAGTCACTTGTCTTGCCCCTCACACAACACTGAAACAGAGCATTGCCCCTTTTCTTCCTCGCATGTTGACTGACTATTTAACTACTGGGGATTTTGTTAGGCTAACAAATAGGTCTCCTTCTCCCTCTCTGATGTCCTTTGAGCATTTTATTGCCATTTGGCCAGCCGCGCTGGAACCACAGAGGGAGTGGAGCATGATGGAAACTCCATATAAAAAGAAAATAAACCAAACTCACTTTAACAGCAACATTGCGAGAGAGAGGACAGTGCTTGAGACGAGAGATGCAAAGAATAACACGTTTGACACGGGGGGAGGTGGTGAACATACATTTATGAGTTTTTATGGAGGAAAAAACTACTCACCATTTCATTTTTCCCCCCTCTGTGATAACAAGATCGTTAACTCCTCTCCCCTTTGCCTCTTTCTCCTCTCTATTTCTTTTCAACGCCGTGCTTCCTCTCGCTCCGTGTGTGGTCTGCTTGATGAGCAGCACTATGGTTTCAAGTTAACAAAAGCGAGTGTTGCAGGTAGGGGTCATCTCTCCTCCGGCCACTACTGTGAAAGGAAATAGTAGAAACAGCCTCCAGGTTTTTACGCTCAAATGCCACGCTATGTGACTCAACACTGGGCATGTGTAATAGACATTAAAGCAGGGGTTTGGGCTGGCATTGTGCATACTGTCAACATCATCCGCACTCAGGAGCTATTGGAAAATATGTCTGGTGAGTGAGATGTAAAGCAATGCCTAGTGACAGTGGCTTTGGAGGCAGACAGTGTGAGTGTGGTCAGGCAGTGATCCTTAAATCACAGGTCCGAGGAGTGATGACTGTTTAGCCACTTCACAATAACAATCATTTCATAAAGCTGCACGTGGGACTGCATGCGTGTGTTTGTCTCTAAAAGACATAAGTGCTCTGTGTATACATAAGCATGTGCGCCTGCATGTGAGTTTATGCGTGTCTGTGTGCAAGATGAAGTCCTGTAAAGATCTAAATTACAACGCAGGATCTCGTGGTCATGCTTTGCAGCAATTTACTATAGGTGATCCAGCCAGAGTGTTTACAATGGGTTGGAGTGCAAATCGCAGCCAACCCACAAACCACCAGACCACAATTGTTGAATATAGTTTTCCACCCTGACTGAAGCTGTGAAACTAGCCACGTTCCCGTCCTGCGGTCACAAATTCACAGCTAAAGTCAAAAGAGATTTCACTCTGACAAGCCCTGATTGTCATTTCTGATAAGTTTAGAGCTCTATCCTCTTATTGGATTATGCAACTGGGAGTTTAACTTCCCCTCTGAGAAACCATATATGTGCATAAAAGGGAAGACCACTCTGTCTTGCTGAGGGACATTTAGAGGAGGAAGGGATTCAACCTTCTAATCTTGCAGCTATGGGGTGGTCTCATTTACACCAGACTATCCTAAAAAGATGTTGTGCAGCTGTCATAGCACAGAATGCTCAAAGGAGTAGTTTGGATAACATAAATAACATTTTAGGAAATACACTTGTTCGCCTTCTAGCGGAGAGTTAGATGAGAAGATACTCCTCTTGTGCCTGCACGCTAAGTATGAAGCTACAGCCAAGAGCCAGTTAGCTTAGCTTAGCGTAAAGATTAACGTGTTTTATCTCATTTGTTTGATCCGTACAAACACCCAAGTGTAAAAACGCGGTTTGACAGGCGGTTATGTGCCAAATTATTTCTTGGCCAGGACCAGTAACATTTTGGATGTCTCTGATGGTTGCCAGGCAACTGTTCCTGGCCAAGGAATAGTCTGGCTTATCACTTCTACAATTATGGTTTTTACACGGATTAAACAAACAAGATGTAGTGTGTTAATTAGTGAACTTTACAGGTATTGATAGGTGTATTTTGTTACCTATGGACAGTCTTTTTTCCAGTCTTTGTGCTAATGCTGTGTTCAGTTGTATCGGAGTTACTATAATTATGAGTCTCCGACTTGTAAATGGCATTCGTGTCAACCTCCAAGTCGTAATTACAACTGGGAAACTGGGATTTTTCTGAAAGCTTTCTATATGTATGAGACTTGGGACTTAATAATACAGAAGTGCCTGAAACCTGAGCAAACATTGGTGCCTCACATCAGCCAGTCCGTTGTTCAGTGTAATCAAACCCAAACTTAATGAATTTAATATAATTTTGTCAATGCACAGTGTTTTAAACCCTCATACGACCAACTCCGGTATCATAGACCTTCCTGAGCTGTTAGATGAAAACTTGCAAGTCCTTGACATGGGAATTTTTTTCGATCCTTCGCATCCATCTGACATACATCTGCTGGCTGTAGCAGATGTGAGAGTGGTATCAATCTTTTCTTTTCTAACTTTCAGCCAGAAGGCGAATGAGCACATTTCCCAAAATCTTAAACTATTCTCTGAATGCTTAGATGCCTTAACAGGAAGTGAGGTCCTTGGAGGACCTTGTGAATCTTAGACTTAGTATGCACTGTGTGAAATGTCTTTTGACATGCTCTGTCACCACCACAGATTTGCACCAGTGCAAAAATATCAGATATTTTGTAGAAAAGTGAACCAAATTTTATCATTCTTTTGCACTACATTCATTATCCTACATGAAGGGGAAGAAGAGCAAAGGCTTCACACTAGACCAAACACTGTAGTTGTTTGCCTGCTTGTTTGCTGTTTGTTGACTGTCAAAACAGAGTGAGGCAGAGTGAGCGGAAACGTCCGATTGCACATATCGCAGACACCGAGGGGATCTCAATCCATCATAGTTATTCCCACAGACAAAACAGTCAACACAGAGGACAGACAAGATCTGTGCAGGCACAATACACTCTCTGTTTACACTGGGAAATTGTGAATCAAGTGGGAAAAAGCGTAAGGAGACAAACAACGATGGGGTGAGAGATAGAATAAGGGTGCAATGCAAGATAGCATGCATGTGTTTTTAGAAATTTGAAAAAAAAACATAGTAAAACAAGGGTGGAGGTAGAAAATCAGGGCGTTTTGCAAACAGAGGATGAGGCAATGTCACATGATCTTTTGAAACCCTACGGATGGGGAGCTGTGAAAGCTCGAGGACAATGGAGAGTATGAGAGCATGAAATGGAGAAAACCCAGCATTGTAAACTGTGACTCTCCAGCCTGAAGGCTTCACTCCTCTGGGGAGATTTTGGCTGCCATCCTGCCCTGCGACAGGTCCAGCGTCAGCGGCTACAGAGTGAGAGTGTTTTGCGTGCAGAGATGATAAGATCCCGCTTTGATAAGCATTTTGTTTGACACTAGCAGAGAGGATGTGAGATTTGTGTGCCATCACATAAAAGAAAAGCCGAAAGAAGAGCTCAGAGTTGACAAGATTTGAATCACAAATGCCCTCCTCGGTGCTGGATTGTTTCTTTCCGATTCAAACTTTATACGAGACCAGTGGTGGAACAAGTTTCAGATCCTTTGCTCAAATAAAAGCACTAATACAACCATGTAAAAAGAAGTACAAGTAAACAAATAACAGCCCTTCATTCAAAATCTTAATTAAGAATACTCATTCTGCATAAAAATGGCCAATGTCAGTGTTTATTACATTATTAGATTGTTAATACGGATCCATCAGTACATATGCATCATCTTACCGTTGTAGCTGGTTGAGGTGAAGCTTCTTAACTACCTTATATTCAGGGTTGTGCCTCCTCCAAAGGGTCACAGGTTAAATCTGAGGGGTTGAGGGATGATTAATGGTGTAGGAAAGAAAGTTCTGCAATAAAATTTGCTAATATTTGTCTAATATTTCTTTTTGCTGTGGAATTTTGGATACTTTCACTTCTTTGGGCCTTGAACAGTTATTAAAGTGGTTTAAAATGAAATCATGTGAAAATTTTAGAGGGGAAATCACTCTTTGGTGGTAGTTCATTAGTTATTGGCATACAAGTGCCCAGCCCTAATGCACTTACAAGACACCAAGATACAGTTGCAGTGGTGAAACATTGTCAAACATAGACAAGAACAAAACTTCTTACATTACACTACAAACTAAGAAGTTTCTTTTAATTTCTCATCCAGAAAAACTCATCAGAAATTAAAGACATTTTAATAAACAGTGTAGCCCTTACATCATCATATAATGAGCAATAAAACATACAATGGACTTCTTTAATCTCACCTAAACCACATAGCAGAGTATTTTTTCTTCAGGGAGACAAAGTATAAAAAGGAAACACTGAAGTAAAGTTCAAGTAACTCAAGTACAGTACTTGTGTAATTGTACTTTTAGCACTGTAAGAAACCTGCTCATGTTAGGCTGGCAAACGTATTTCCTTCATTTGACAGTTTTTCCTGAGCATCACTTCCTCCTCCTTGATGCCTGTGTCAATGTGTGACTACATCTGTTGTTGGTGTTGGTGCTGGGTAGCTCAGAGTGAGAGGTGGGCTCAAAGAGTAGGTGTGAGGCCCACACAGACCTTCATACAACCTACAGATGCAGTTCCTCGCCGCTGTATGTCTGCTCCACCTGTTGAAAGCGTGATGTTTTCCCTCCCCCCTAGAAGAATAGATAGTGTGAATGCCCCACAAAGGGATTAGCACCAACACATCCTCTTTTTTTTGAGGCAACCAAACATACCACACACATATAAACAGTAACAAAGTTTTCTCTCCTCACATATGCACGCTCATTTTGCAGAAAAAGTCCAAGAATATTTAAGATTACAGAGAGAATCGTCTTCTCCGCACATTCCCAGATGCTGTTGTTGCAGACTGTTCATCGTCACTGGCAGTTTGATGTGTTGACAGAACGGAAAACAACTCAGAGTGACCTCCTGAAGGGAGACTGTTAAGCATATCCCCAAACCAGACATTTATGAAGCCATAAATCCCCTGGTCAGTAAGCGCTGAGAGGTGTTTGTTATCTGCCAGCCAGCTTCTGGAGAGGAGGAGAGGAGACACTGAGGGCGGCTTTGTGTAAACACATACCAAACTGGCTTTGTTGTTAAAGAGACCCACCAGAGGTCCACACGGTACTTCAAGGGACGAGATACAGGATAGAGAGAGCCAGGACAGCCTTGTAAAACTATACCAACCACACACACACACACACACACACACATGCAACACAGACAGAAAATGAATAGGATTCAAGGTGATGATACACCTAGGATTTTAAAAAATGGTGGACACTGTCGCTGTCAACTCATCACATAGATGTGTTAATGCAAATGACCAGGGAATTTTTTTAAAAGATTGTTAAAAAAAACAGTTAGAAGCCAAAGTGTTTATATCTATGCTGACAGTTACAAGCCTGTTTAAAACTATACCAGCAGCTCTGTGATGTTTATCCACAGCAGTGCTTTAAGCTGAATGCTTAAAGGACCATTTTGCCAATTTTCAACCTTATCCTTATCTATCCAAATCAGGGATATAGTGTAAATACTGTGAAAAACACCTTCAGTTGTTGCCGATGTTCTCTGTGTCTCTTGTCTCTTCGCTTCTATTGCAAACTAGCTACGTTTCCAACAGTGAAAATGGCATCCCAGAGTACGGGTGCAGAGGATGTTATGAATGAGGATACATTTTGCAGTGTTTAGGCTGACTCAGATATTCAGCTGTATTTATTTGAGCCAGAGTATACAGCTGAAGAAATGCAGCGGAGAGAGGCCAAGGCTGTGGCTGCGTCAGAAACTTGTGTGCAATGCATCCTTGTACATGTGGGCACTGCCGGCACGGTTCTGCAGTCAATATAGCATGCACCGAGAAACGTATCGCTTCAGTCGACTGCATTTACTATCAACACTGATTGGACATCCACATAAAACGTGACGAAATTTCCCTTTAAGTCAGCATGCCAAAATGCTCACAATGAGAACATTTTTCTAATTAGCACTAAACATGAAAAATTGGATTATTTTGCAGGTATTTTTAGTCAAAACCAAAAATTTCAACCTGGTGGTGCTAGAGAAGTCTGAGGTTCACCAGAATTATGAGGATGTATGGTCTGGGAAACATAAATGTCTATATAAAATAATGCCTATCCATGCAGCAGATGTTGAGATATTTCACAGGATAAGTGAAAATTTTGACCCACTGGTGATGCAACATGAAAAGTCAGAGAATCACCAAAGTCATTAAGGATCATGCTCAGGGGACATTGAATTTTTGTACCAAATTTCATGCCAATCCATCTAAAAGTTGTTGAGATATTTAACATAAAACCAAATCTATAGGATTCAAGAAAAAAAATGGATGGGAACATTCATATACAATTCAAAATTCAACAGCTGACTGCTTTATATTTGTGTCAGTGTGCTCATGACAAACAAGATGTGAGATTAGTTCCACACACACATCAGCTAACAACTCTGTAAAAGTGCAAAAGGCAACATAGTGCCACAATTAGATTATCAATAACTGAATAAATCAATAAAATAATGAAGTTGTGATTTGTGGAAACCCTGCATGCATGGAGTTACAGTGAGTGCTCATATACTGCCTCAGAGTAGCTGATGTAGAAAGCAGAGATCTGCATCCCGACAGTGTTGCATCTTCTTCAGCAGGGACGAGAGAGACAAAAAAGTATGAGAAATATGAATGAGGGCTGGTAAAAAGGGCCAAAGCAACACACACATACACATATACATTCCCCTTATCCCACCTCCACTGTCTTTTTCCCAGACTGATCGAATGTTGGCCTCTTTCATCTCAGCGCTGATGTCATGCTCATGTAGTCAATGACTCTGACAGCATTTGATCACAGAAAGGAAGAATTTGTTACATTTGGAGGAGAGGAATAAAGAGAGGGAGAGAAAGGACAGTTGAGAAGTGGAGGTAATCAGAGAAAAAGACACGATGAGAAGGAGAAAAAGAGAGAAAAGGTTGACAAGGAGGGAGGAGGACAAGAAGAGAGAAGAAGAAAGGAGAGGAGAGGAAGGTGGGAAGGCAGCTTTCATGCAAAGAGAAAAAAAAAAGCAGAGGGCGTAGGTTACAGGGGGGCAGTGTGATGGTTTTAACAGACTCAGGCAGAGCAGACAGCAGTATAGAGAGGAGAAGAAAAACAGCTCTGCTGCACAATTCAAGAACCAGACCATAGTATGGTTAGACTGCTTGTGTGGTGTTGTCTGTCCTTAGGCAGCTTTAGCAAAATTGACAGGGGAAAAACCTAAAAAAGGGCACGACACAGACAGACTGACGAGAAAGAGAGAGACAGAACATGATGAAATGGGAAGGAATGAAGAAAGGAGTGAAAGTGTTAGAAACTGAGGGAAAGTAAAAAGAAGGAGAAGAAGAGGCAGGCAGAGAGCTCAAAACTTTTCTGCATGTTTTGCTCATCCTGATAATTTCAGTAACATGCTGTCCTCTGCTGGACAGTAAAGGTAAGCCTACTGCCCTTCTTTAAAAAAAATTACCACAAGGGACCGCCAGAACTGCAGTCATTCTGGTACCCGTTCTGGATAAATCCAGGCCAACTGTGAGATTCATGCAAAGTTGATTTTCATCTTGTTGGATCTCTCCTGTTTTCTATTTCATGTCAAAATCATCAAGTAATTTAAATTTTTGTTCCCTCCATGCAGGACGACTGGTTTAAGTAGAAGGATCCATTGCCTTTAATATATCATATCCACCTCTTTGTTTCTTCTACGTGGTAACTTAAAGGTCATGCCTGGCAATTTTGTATATTTTTCACATTGTCAACAAATCTCATGTGCTGATTCAAACCAACAATGAATTGATCCCACTTATAAGTACTGTGTGTGTGTGTGTGAGTCCAAAGCCTGATATATCTTATTCCTCTTTGTGTACTACATTGTACATTGTAAATAACTTTTGTATAAAGTCAAGTACAACAAGCACGACAAGATAGCAAAGCTGCGTAAACAGAACCACGTTCATGCACATGCTCAGTGGCATCGGCCTTTCAAGGAACTACTCTCCGGAGACTGAAAATATGATCGCTGGTCTTTGGAGCCATTTCTAAACAAACTAATGTGACTGTAATCTTCGGGGTGAAGGAACATGTCACCCAGTGCAACAGTGTGTCTCACTGATGTGTTTTTAATAGTTTTTGGACAACAACGGAGGTCTATGACAGAGAGGAATGAGATATATCAGACTGTGGGTCAAGTTAATTCAATCATTGGTTTGGCTCTGCATGTGAGATTTGTTGTCAGTAAGAAATATATGGAAAGTTGGCAGATATCCTTTAATCCAAAGCCCCTGTACAATACTAGGAGACAAGATTAAGTGATAAAGTCGTCTTTAGACCATGTTGTGTTTAAGTGATGCATACAGTATTTAAAAAACATCTTCTCTCTTTGTTCTCATATAACCAACAAGAGTCTCACAAGACTTTATTCGGCTGTTTTCTCAAGCAGAGTTATGCTTCCCATGACTAGAAAACTGATTTTGTGTAAAATATGTGGAGTTCCCCTTTAGTAAACACAAGCCAGATTAACCCAGCAGGGGGCTCCACGTAGGTCCTGCTTCTGGGCTCCTATCAATTCAGATTATATTGAGCTTCAGTGAGGCTGCACAGTATCAACAAACAAACTTACCGGAGGAAGTTGGCGACGATGTTTTCTTCATTAATGTAACGTACACTTAGTGATTAAGTTGTTTATCAAAAAGATATTTACCAGTCAACTTCCTGAGTCATATTTCATTAATTGAATTACTTAATTTAAACTCTGTAGCTACACAATGTAACCGCACACACTGAAATGTCAGTGTTGTCGCTGTTTATCTGAAGACTCAGTTTGATGTTATTTTCGTCCTTTTCCCAGCACATCAGTAACTAGCTTAATATGTCTGACTAATCAATGTCACTATTGTCAGCCAAGGACTTTGGGTACCAAACATGTTTGAAAAATTAGATTTTCTTTCTTTTTTTAAATTGGCTATTGGTAACATATGCGCATGTTTCATATCTGGTGTTGTTGTGTTTACATGGGTAAATGGAAAAGATTAATGACTGAGGCCATCCTAGGGCATCTTACACCAACTGCAGATGCTTTTTATGCAGACTTGTTGCTTAATGTAGCACTTCAAAAAGAGAAAAAAAATATGTTATACAGCTGTCAAACATAACAGTTCTGTTAATGACCAAATGTTCTGTTCGTGAGTCTTTGATGGCTTGGTTATACACAGATATGAGAATAAAGTAAATAACACCAGACTCTTGAAAAAAACAACAACTGCTACACCCCCCACTGTCAGTTCTCAGAAAATGCTTGTGGTCCTTTTTTTTTTTTTAAAAAAAACTATCACCACACTCCAAGGAACAGATGCTGCCATAACTAAAACACACTCACACTGACACAGTCAATTTGTTCTTTGTCCAGTTCTTGTCAGTTTTTGTCTTTTATCTACTCCTCAAAACAAAAAAAAAAACCCCAAGCCAACGCATCACCCTCCACCTCCCTAAATGAACCAGGGTGGCAAGAAAGAGTTGTGCAAGACAGTTAGAGTGGATATGTTCCTGAAAGGGGGTCGCTCAACAGTTACACGTGACAGCAAGCATCTTTCAAGTATGAGCCGCCGCAAACTGCCAAGATGAAGCAGAGAAGAGGAGGAGGGGGTGGGGGGGCGGGGGACTAAAAGGTCAAGACCTCGGTATCGGCTTCTTGGTGGGGGTGTGCATCCTGAAAAAAAGAAAGGGACAAGACAATTGAGCACTCTCTCCCTGCTCTCGGTCCCATCAGCCTCCTCCCGCTCTACACCCCCAGCAACGCCACATCCCATTGAATAACGGACACTCTGATCAAAGGGGAATTCCAGCTCTCCGTCTCTCACTGTCCCTATCTCGTCGTACTCAGTCAACTGGAGCGAAGGATGGAGGACGTACTGGTTATTCAGTTCCTGGTATACTGATTAGGACACAATGAAGCCTCATGCTGTGTCAGTTATGTCTGTGTGTGTGTGTGTGTGTGTGTGTGTGTGTGTTAAAGCATCCTCTACTCCCCTATATGCTAACACACACACACACACACACAGAGTACACATCATGACCAAGCTCACTCTATGACCATGACCCCTATAGCAGGTGGTGTGAGGGCCACAATTGCTTGGGTCTGGCTGGAATCTGTTCTTGGCCAGCTGTGGAGACGCCAGCCAACGGCAAGACTTGCCTGAAGTAATGATACATGGGGAGAAAAAAAGTTGAACTGGGAAAGGGGACTGATGGTGTGTATGGTCGTGGGACTGGGGGGAAAGAGATACAGACTAGGAAACATGGGGCAGAGTAACTCAGAGAGAGTCAGAACTGGATCATAGAGGCTACAGAACATGTGGGGGACTGAGCTTGGGACTAACTTTGGGTCAAAGACTCAGAGAGATGAGCTGGATGGATGGACAAAGATAGACCGGAGGGTCTGAGGTAAATGGAGGTAGTCCACCAGCAGGTAATAAGTGGCTTAAAAAGAGAGACCTTAAAAGTGTTAATTGCAGCATTAACCTCAGTGATGTATCACATCTCTCTATGGTGAATATGAGCACATGATACCACCTTATCATATGACTATCCACGCACAGAGATTTTTGATTGTTGGTGTCGGGGCGTTATACAGGACTGCCTGATACTATGGGGCGCTAAAATGTTGTTTGATAGCTCTCTTTAACTGTAACTTCCTTTGTTATTGTTTTATTTGTCTGACAGTTGCAACACAAGGATTTTCCAGAATAAGAAGAATAAACTACTACTAAACTACTTCTAGTGTGAAGTGTCACTCTCTCCATATAGGTGAGGAACTTGAAAGTGGAAAAGAATATTCAAAATGGATGCAACAGAAGCAAAGATATCCTGATTTTTTCATCCCTGGTATGATTAAAGCTCCAAAAACACTATCATACTACACTTCCCATAATGCAACTTGATACGCTTTCAAACCTTATGTACCTAGTTTGTAACAAAAGCTTTCTGTTAAAAATTTCCTATCTTTACATGAGCTGCAATGATTAGTCGATTAATTGATTAGTCAATCAACTGAGAATTAATCACCATCTATTTTGATAATTGATTAATCATTTTGAGCCATTTTTTAAAGAAAAAAAAAAGCCTTCAATGACAGTAAACTGAATATCTCAGTCGTTGTGGACTGCTGGTTGGGACAAAACAAGACATGTGAGGTTGCATTTTCAGCTTTTGGGAAACGGCGATCAAAATATTCCACCATATTCTGACATTTTACGGATCAAACAACTAATCGATTAATTGAGGAAAATAATAGACATATTAATCAATAATGAAAATAATCGTTAGTTGCAGCCCTAATCTCTAAACTCGCACACACAAAGCTCCATCAGAGCAACAAAATACATTATGTAACTGTTTTCTCAGGGGGATTAATACTCCCCATGACTAGTAAACTGATTTTGATTCCTCTTTAAGCACAGTGCCGAGTTGGTGGAAGGACAAGGAGAACAAGTCTTGTGATACTGGTTGTGTGACCTTGTCTTGTAAGTTCTTATTTGCCAATTTATGCTCAGCTATTATGTTTATTGCACCTTAATTACCTCGTAACTGTATGTATAGCTGTAAAAAGAGCCTTAACTCTGGCTGTTGTCGGATAACACTTCAACTTCATAAGTACTACTTAGCAATACATGTAGTCATATCATAACACATACAGTGCCTACCACCTCTTCACTGTGGCACATACACCTGCCATGCCTCTGACCTCCTCACTGAGATTTGTCCAATCTAAAGTGTGTCCATGCAGCTTTCGTGCTGCATTAAACGCACATTCTCCACGCCAACTGTGACTAATATAAGAACGGAGAGGAGCAGGCAGGAGGTGCTTCATGATACAGGCTTACATCATCTACATTTTGAATGTGCGGATACATTGTTTTTCTTTGGTCTGTTTTTAAACATTAGGGTTAATTATGTCTTTTTTTTTTTTTACAACTTGGGCCTCCTTTTCATAATTTTGGACATGATTTCTATCAGTTATAGACTGACACAAAAGAGTCAAGTGAGAAAGAAACATGATGATGACAGATGATCAGACAGACTGGAAACAAGCCAACACAGAGCATGTTTGTTCTAAGTAGAAGAAGGCGATATATATAACTATATAATATATAATAAAAAACCTATAACTTGACATAAACCTTTATCCAGTTTATTTTTGTATATTAGACAAGTCACATAAATCTAAAATGTTTTCTAAAACAATTTACACAAGCCATTAATAAGCAACCTCAGTCCTCGAGAGGTGGGTAGACATGCTTCAGTTGCGGGATAATGCCTCAGAGTACATGAAGAAGAGAAACAGAAGAGCACAAAAAAGCTAAACAAGACAACAGTTTAGTCATATTATCTGAACCACTCTATTTGGAGGTAAAATCAAAAGTGAGCACACTTGAATTGTTGGTAATATTCTCTTATTGCACAGAAAACTGTGTGCACGCACAGCTACGGTAAATATGGCAGGTCAAAGTTGAACCAGGAAGTTGGTTTGTAAACCAAGATGGATGTTTGCAATAATTTTATCATTCTACTTTGTTTTCTCTTCCAAAGAAATCATTTGACACTCATGTTTCTTGCACTGTTTAACTTTTTTTTTTAGCATTGTTTCTGAGATGTTCCCAGATCTTAACGATTACTTTGGTGTTTAAAGTGTTAATATCACCAATAGAAAAGATTGGCTCTATTTTTGGTCTCCACTAACTTCTGTGGGAAATATCTGTTTCTTTAGCTCCAAAATGCTCCACTTTGTTTACCAGCAAGTTGCTAACTTTGTCTGTCTGCTGTTTGGTGCTGGGCAGGAAGTGTACTGTGGTTTTTTACAGCTTTTTTTTTGTGCTGAAAACAGCTGCTGTGCTGAGTCTGAAAACGATGCTGATGAATGCAGTGAGAGTGAATCAAAACACTCACTCTCACTGCCTTATGCCTGCAAGTTACAGGCATACAACCAAAACAGTGAGCTAACAAAAGCTAAAAAGTGGCACAGAGCTTAAGGGATTAGGTGATAATTATCTGTGGGTTTGTCACTGCGAACAACCACATTCATGTGCAAGTAATTGTGTGGTCCATAGTTAATACAGAAAATATTGATTACAGCTGCTTTAAAGGAAACTTTTTACAAAATTAAAACGTCTCAACTTGTGTTCACTTGTCATAACTTCAGTCAAGCAACTTAACAAAAGCTCAATGTGAAGGTTAGCTTAGGTGTAGCTCAATAATCAGAGTATATAATGTCAGATTTTGGGGTTTTGTTACCACTGAGGACACCAAAACTAAAAATGCACTCAGTTTTTTATATATGGCAGATGATGACAGAACAATATGTAATATTCTCCACATCAGCTGTGACAAATGCAGAAGCAGGGAAGGTTAGGCGGGTAAGATGTTGTTATGTTGGGTTGGGCCGCCACACAGGAGAGCCAGTGTCTCCCTCCTGCTAGGCTGGAGTTTCCTCTCACCACCTGATTCAGCACCCTACATCTGCCCCGAATTAGCATGCTAACGGACGTGCCCAAACCCCTGGAGCCGGCCAACAAGGGGCCGAGGCAAACAGATCCCCATGACACACAGACTAATGCAGCCAGACGGACGGCCCACAGGAACGCCTCACATGTTCCACAGAGGGAATGCAAAACATCCTGCGCTCAGCAGCACCTATCCAGTGCACATCTGGGCTGCAGATGTACAGTCAGTAGAAAAGAGGCTGCTCTACGGTTCTGCATGTGTGCTTGGATGCTTGTGTGTGTAAGTGACTGTGTGTATCCATATTTACACAGCACACATTCATTTTTTATTTAGAACCTATGCACACGTGTGTCTATGTATATAACCAAATGGGCCGTAGCAGAAGCAACGGTTCTGTGGGTGGAAGGAAAGAAGATCAGAGGCGTACAGCTCTGCAGGAGTAGATACAATCAGCCATTGAGAGCTGGATTCTGTTTAAAAAAGGCGTTGGAGGCTCAACATCGATGAAGGAAGAGAAGTTGTTTCAGGTCAGTTGAAGGCAAACACACAGATGGACACAGATGTTCTGACCACTACATAAACTCTCTGTAAAAACAAAACAAAAAAAGGAAGAAAAAGGGAGGAGAAATGAATGGACAGAAACACTTTTCAATAAATATGAATGCCTAATAAAAAAGTAGGTCCACGCTGTGCCTTCAATTCATAACAGCTTCATCCTGAAGTATGCATGATGCAATATTGGACTGATCTTCAAGAGGGAAAACCCCTAATTTATGGAAATCTGTTGAGTAAGGAGGTCATAGAGGGCATCTTACTTCATGGAACCTGTCTTGAATTTGTTTTTCAATATTTATTAAGCCATTATCATCTCACAATATCAAGAGAGCTGAGCAGTGCTCACAGCATCAGACATTCATCTGAGCTGGCTGTTATATGACCATGGAGAACAACAGGATCTAATAACTCATGACTTATCTCATGACCCAGGACGGCTGTCAATAGCATCACTAAGAGCGTTGTTGGCTAAAGGGATCATCTTCTTTTCTTCCAGTGTAAACTCATCTTTATATAAGAGACAGGGTCAACAAGGGCTAATCAGATCACATTATTTCCTCTTATATGTGCTCCACACACTGGGTTATGCTTTTTTAATGTGTAATGGTTTTAGTGCTACTTCTGTGAAGCACACAAAATACATTTTATTTATGTCACACAGTTATGGATTGTTGTGGTAATTGTTGAGACTGATGGGGTTTTTTTTTTTATTACAGTTATAATTCCATGGTATGTTATGTTATGTAAGTCTGTTGCAGTCAGTGAAGGCGACCAACTTAGTGTAGTTTGTCTGTCTCCTTTATGTAATTTTGGAGAATACACACCCACTGCAGCTGCACATTAGGAAACAAGGATTAAATCTATTAGTTGGCTTATTTTACATTGAAATCGCACATACATCCATTTACTTTCCTATCTCTATCTACAAGTGTGACTACTTCTAAAAGGGCAACTGGACTTGCTTCAGGTTGAAAATATTTCACCTCTCATCCAAACAGCTTCTTCAGTTCTAGCTGCCCTTTACTTTGCACTTCTAGATATACCACAGTGACTATTATCACTCAAACTAATGATAAGATTATTTTGATAATGTTACAGATTGCTTTGCAACTGGGTGAAACAGTCAACAAAGCACAGAAACGTAGAAATAGATCTTACATTTGAGGGTTAAAGGAAACATGTTGTGGCAGAAGTCAGGAAAAGTCGATCATTTGCATGAAACAAGATACCGTTTAAATATAAATAAGTGGAAATTAGTGTCCCATGACAGTTTTCAGTTCCATGTTATGTTATGTTATGTTGTGTTATGTTATGGTAAATTTAAGATTAAACAAAAAGAGTATGGTACACTGCCACAGCATGACAGAATCCTGAACAAGAGCTGCCAACCAAAACATAAAAGTAACAAAACAATAATGTACATTTTAAGTCATGTGTTACCAGTCATTTAGTAATGAAGCAAGGCAAAGGCAACCTATATCTGCCTCTCTGTGGTGTAGGGCGCAGTACTCTTCCGTCCACTGGGTGCCACTTGTGCTCTGTCTCTACATTTGTTGAGAACAGACACTCACTCTCTCTCCAGATCCTGTGCTTTGTGAACCTGATTTCTGCCTGAGACCGAGACTCATGACCTGCGCTAACACACATGGACGCAAACACCAAACACAACCAAGCATTATATTTTCCCTCCTCAAAGAAAAAAATGGAGATGTTACTGTACAGTTTTATATAATTTAACTTTTCCACAAGCAGACTTAAAGACCACATACACAGCAGAAACCACACACACACACGGTACATAAAACACCTGATACACACATCTGCAAACATCCTCACATGCATATACATGTATATACTCAACATCACATGTGCTATGTACTTTTCTTTGCATTTATAGTATCATATTTCTGAATGAGCACAACAAGATGCTCGAGGCATATTTCCTGGCACAGATGAAACACCTGTAGGTCTCCTGAATAACTGGAAACAGCTTAAGCTGTAGGTGAACTTTCCAGGTATTGTTGTAAGTGTTGTCCTCAGATCACATTAGGCTACTGTTTCCCTTCCTCCCCGGCACGTTTTTGTTTCCCCAGAGGGACACCCAGGGCAGTGCTTCAGAAGTCCAGAGGGACACGGAGATGAGAGCAATGTAAACACATTGAGGAGAGGCTGTAAAAAGACAAGAGTCTGGAAGCTGTGGTCACAAAGTGAGTCAACCTACTGCAGAAATGTTCCACAAACAGATGCAGATGTAGTTTTGTATCCTAAATCATTTGACTGCATAAAAGTGCAAGAAATCTTCAAAGACAAAGATCCCCTTAGTTGTACTTTTACAAGGGTTTGTGGAAGGTTAATTGTGGGTATCATCTTAAAGTAAGGTACAAATAAAAGTGCATTATGGTGTAACATCCTACTTTTAATGACTAAAAATGAACAATTTAATCACTTACTTTGTTTTGCTCATTTAAAGGAAGAGCTTGTTGACTTTCTTGCTGAGAACTAGATGAGAAAATCAATACCACTCTACATCTGTCCATTAAATATGAAGCTACAGCCAGCAGTCAGTTAGCTTAACTTAGCATAAAGACTGGAAACAGCAAGCCTGGCTCAACAGTATGAACAAAAGCAAGCATGATATAATGCTTTAATCAGTGAGCTTACTGGTGCTGATTGTCAGATCTTAATCTTCAGACAGAGCCAGGCTAGCTGTTTCCCCATTTCTTGTCTTTGTGCTAAGCTAAGCTAACTGGCTGCTGGTGGTAGCTTCATATATAATGGTGTAAGCCTGCAAAAACAGATTTTTTTTTGGCCACGTGGGGGAAGTGGAAACAAACTGTAAACACAACGTTGACATTATCATCTTTTGATTTCATCTTTAAAGGACGGGTTCATGAGTTTTCAAGTCTGTCTTAAAACAACAGTCAGGTGCCCAAATGAACGTTGAAATGGTTTTTTCTTACTGTAACCATTCCTCCTGTTCATACTGACCATTAGCTGCCTTCATAATGCACTTACAATGCAAGTGATGGGGGCCAAAATCCACAGGCCTCCTTGCAAAGATGTGTTTAAAGGTTTATCTGAAGCTAAAATTGAGCTGTCCAAATTAGTCAATACAAGTAGATATCTTTCAACGCTTACGTCTTTTTAGTGCCAAAGTCTTACTTGCACCGCAGCTCAACAGGGAAACACTAGGAGGGAATTTTATGCTTAAAAGACTTTAAATGTGGCAGATATCCGCTTGATATGACTGACTCAGACTGCTGAAGCCTCAAATAAGCTTCCGATAAACATTTAAAACCATTTTTGCACAAAATGACTGTGGATTTTGGCCCCCATCACTTACATTGAAAGCACTTTTAAAGGGGATCTTTTAACAGCCAGTATGAACAGGAGGAATGATTACAGCGAGGAACACCTTTCAGTGTTCATATGGACACCTGACTTTTGTTTTAAAACAGACATTTGACAGACATTTATATAACAGCATTAGCATTCATTTGGAGTCATGTTTCTGGCCACCTGATGAATATTCAATATTCGCCCAACATTCGTTCTCTTTTTAGCTTCTCTTTTTTAGGTTTTCTGCTGTTTGATTCTGGACAGGTAGCGTACAGTGGGTTTATCAGAGCTTCTTAGTTGAAAACAGCTGCCTGCTGAAAACAAAAATTACACAGACGAGAGCGTCAAGAGTAAACAAAAGTGAAAAAAGTCAAGTTGTGGGCTCGAAAAACCAAAACAATTAGCTGAGGGGAACTTTATGTGAGTTAATCATGACAACCCACACCTTTCACATTACACACAGTCATTTGATCTATTGTCATAAAAAATATTGATTACAGCAGCTTTAACAGACAGATACAGAGAGAGTGGTATTGATCTTCTCATCACGTCTTGGCAGGAAAACAAATGAGTGTTTTTCCAGAAAGGTTAAATTATTTCTTTAAGCGATTCCACAAACTGTGCTGAAACAACACAGAGAGAAATGTTTATTTTTTCGGTAGTCATACACATTAAAGAGCCAAACACTGTTCTGCTGCGGAGGTATAATGAGTAAAGCGAGGTGGGGAAGGACAGCATGACTCAGTGGAGGGAAGGAAAATAAATACCGTGATGAAGACACTTAGACGGGCCTTTCATAGCTCATTTCATTTACTGACAGAAAACCGCATCACTCTACCTGATTAAGGAACTCCTGCAGTGTGTATTACTGTATGTGTGTTTCTTTTCTGTTCGTATATTTACGCATGTTATGAGTTCATGCGTGCGTGCTCAGTGGAAAGAAGAAATAGGACGAGTTATCTCCCAGCATGTGGTAAACACTTCTGTGGGAAGGTTTAATCTCTCCTCTCCCTCTTTTCTCCTCTCCTCCCATTGAATGAAAGAGTAAGTGGGCTCAGGTTGTAATTACAATAATGAATGATTTTGCTGCTCTACCTTTCCGCCCATGTAACATGTTTTCTGATCCCCCCCCCCCCCTCTCTCTCCTTCCCCGAACCCCCCTCTCCTCCCACCCTCCCTGTTCCGCTGGATGTGGGTTGGCTGCTCGGGCCTCTTTGTTTTTGGTAAGGAGATCCCCTGTTTATGTGGAGGTGGGTGTCCCTGGGTGTTCTTTTTTAACCACATTTTCTTTGATCTGCTCCTTCTACTCTTGCCTCAAGTGTGTTGGAGTGTGTTGAAGTGTGTTGAAGTGTGTGCGTGTTTAGTTCTGATAAGAGCGTCAGCCTAAAAAAGAATACTCCACTGTCTTTATGTGTTCACAAACGTGGTTTTTGTGTGTGCCTGAAAGTGTGCATTTGTAATGTAAGCGCAGCGTAAGAGTGGTTTTGGTGGCTTTGGGAGTCTGCAGGAGTGCAATAACGTGGTGCTTGACGACTTTATAATTGAAACGTCACCTGAAAAATTGGCTTCCATCTGCCTCTGCTCTCTTTACATACATGCTTACACATCTGTTCTTCTAAAACATGGGAAAAGTACTGTATACATACATTTATGGCAAAAAGTTATGTTTACATATGCAGTATATTCATGTTTTGCCAGCTCTTCATTGAAGATAGATGAGTGAGACGTTCAAACATTCATGTTTTTTTTAAGGCTGCACCATTCCATCAAATGGAAAAACCCAAGATGTCTTGTGTATCATTTTATACAATTTCCCTCAAAATTCAGCCTGACATATTTGGAGAGTTTCCAAGAAAAACAAGAGTATTACTCGTTTCAGCAAATGGCTAAAAAGTTTACTTTCAAGTGACAAATTCCTGTTTCCTACAGACAGTCTACGCTGGTTTCTGTTACCCATGACTGCAGTTATTCCCTAATCTAACCAAGTTGTTATTACTGTAACCATGATGATGAAGGTCCCCTAACCTTAACTAAGTAGTTATTTTAACCCAAACCACAATCTTTCCCTAACCATGTTCTCTTTTATGCCCTAAACCTAACCAAACCTTAACCATAGCGTTCAGATCATAAAACAATTTTATTTAGGAAAAACTGAGTCATCCTACTGAATGGAGTCTGCTCAGTGTCATTCTTGAGAGCGTGAGTCAACAATGTATTCTGCTGTTTATTTGGAAGACTTTTGGCATCTTTGAAAACTTTGGGATCTCTCTTCTTGAAATAATTTTTTTTTTTTTGGATAAATAACACCAACTTCTCTGTTTTTGATTTCACACACGGAGCTGAAAATCACTATTTACAAATCATCTGATTCAGCAAATTAGAATTTTGCTAGCAGCGAAGCACGTATTTGCAATTTGGAGAAGTGAAACTATGCATTTAGCAAGTTTGCATGAAGAATGCAATCAAAAGTTCCTCTCCTCATTTTTTGACGGAGGAAGGAAAACAGAATTGCACAGTTAGGGGAAGAAAAAGGAATTGTCTGCAAAAACAAATAACAGAAAATATTGAGTTCACACAGGCTTAGCATCACAAGGGGAACTGTGTTGCAACCAAACAGATATCATCTGCTTCTATTTTTCTCACATCCCCTTTACTTAGTATTAAAACCTCAAAAGTGAAAAGTTATATTGAATCAGTGAAGTAAACAGGGCTGACGTCTAATGTCTTGCACCTATCTCTTGTCTGCCCTTTCGCCCTCACACCTCCCTCGCTCTCCGGGTCACAGCTGTGCTGCTCCTACAGGCGTGTTGAGCGTTATATGTCAGACAGAGCAAGCAGCTCTGGGATCAGGAGCTGAGAGCCTTCCTGCCTTTCCAGCCCTCCTAGACTCACCCCCAGCAAAAACAGCAGAGTAGTGGGAGGAAAAATGATACCAAACCCCAGTGTCTCTGACCCCTGGTTCCACAGGCAGTTCATGGAGAGTTTAGTCAGAGGTGCAGGACAGCTAGTAATGTCCTCTCTTTCTCAGTGGACTCAAGTGTGAGCTTGCATAGAGTATTATCCTTCACAATTACAGCACTTTATATGAGGCACTGTACAATTGGATTTTAGGGAAGTAGATTTTTGTATATACAATGGACTGTTATTGTTCCAAGACATACTATGTTAGCTCTTCAGTTTGCATTAAAGGAAAACTCTGACAATTAATGTTAGAATCTTTAATGTAGCATATAATGCATTATAGGAATTGTGTTTTTACTGTGTAATATTTAGGTTTATGACCAAGTATCTGCAAAGCTAATGACATTCTCATCAGCCTCAGCTGTATTGTGTGTTTAATGCTAATTAGAAAATGCATGCTAACATGGTAACATGGTAAACATTACCTGCTAAACATCCACGTGTTAACATTGTCATCAGAATCAAAAACAGGTTTATTGCCAAGTAGGTTTGTACATACTAGGAATTTGCCCTCTTGTTGTGGACCAGGGATGTTAAGTTCATAGTGTAAACAGTATATGCATTGTGCAAGTCATGATAATACAAGTTTGCATTAATGTAACGCGCCATGTTAGATCAAAAGTGTGCAAATGCAGATTATGAGACTTTACATTGATATAACGTGTAATGTCCATGGGTGGGATAGAGTCCATGTCAGTGGGGGTCCTGGGCCTTGTTGATGAGGCCGCTTGTAGACAGGAAGAAACTGTTCCTTTGGTGTGAGGTCCTGATAGACATCAGCCTCTTGCCAGAGGGGAGTGTGTCAAAAAGTTTGTTTCTGGGGTGGGAGGGGTCGGCCATTTTCTTACCTGCTCGCCTCAGTGTCCTGGAGGTGTGCAGGTCCTGGAGGGACAGCTGGTTGCAGCTGATCACCTTCTCAGCACAGCGAATAATACGCTGCAGTCTTCCCTTGTCCTTGTGCGCTGTCATGTTAGCACACAGATATTAGCATTTAGCTAAATACACCACAGTGGTGGACCACAGAGCTGCTAGGATCGCTGTGGACACTTAGTCTTGTTGTTGTAATTCCAAAAAACCAGTGACTGGGTCTGAACCCTTTTGCCGTCAGCAGTAGGTAATAACTGTGGCCTATGTGGGAAAGTTGGTGCAGTGACAGTGATAGCAAGAGTGAAAGTTTTCCAGAATAAGTGAATCATGACCATTAAAATAAATTACATGCCTTGTGGCAACATTGCATTCTGATCTAAGAAAGCTACTGTCAGTAGAGAAATCGCTTCGTACTATAATGGATTTCTGTTGTAGCCTGACTGATATTGGATTTCTTGGAAGTCTGATAATAGATCAGCTGATTGTAATTTGCTTTTCATAAAAGCATGACATAAACAAACTATGGTGGACAAACTATGTAATGGTGACACTATTTCTAAATGACCTCAAACCTAGTGTGGTACTTCTATACTTCAGTTTATTGTTACATAGCAATACACCTGGAATCAGCCAATATCGGCAGATATACATCGGCCTGGCAAATTTACCAGTCGAGCTCTATTCAATCTGTCTGTTGAACATTATTGAAAAATGTTGAACCTTTTTTACTCTAATATATGAGGTAATGTATACATACAGCTTGGTGAAACTAACATTGGGATTGAAAGGGAGGACATTTGTAACCATGGAAGAAATTCAGGAAGAAACGCAGGAGGTAGTAACAAAAGATGACTTCAGGAAATATTTTTCTAGGATTGGGAGAAGCGCTGGGAAAAGAGTATTGCATCTCATGGACAGTACTCTGAAGGGGATTAGAAAGGTACTACTGAAAGATTTATAATGACAATAACAAAACAATAACAAATCTGGAAATTTTTGGGTCTCCCATCGTAAAAGCCATAAAAGCCTGACATTTATTGTTTAAAATGTTTAAAACAAACAGAAAATGTAATGCTATTTTAACTGTGGTGTGCACAGTATCCCAGCAGGGCGTCACATTATCTTGCTTGAAAAAAAAAGCACTTTCAGACAATAAAATGCAAACTTCATCACAGATAGCATTAAACTATGGATTTGCTTCATTGTTACTGTAATATAATGCCCGAGTTGGGTTATGACACCCTTATGTTAGCACCTGTGTTTGTGTACGTGTCAATGATTTTTGTGTCGCTATGTGTGTGCGTATAGTACATTATGTTACTGCTTACATAAACCAGATCGTGTTAAAAAATTACATAACCTTCATAGTAAGAGAACAAAAAACACATGTATGTCACCACTGTGAATGCAAGGAGAGTGAACTGTGAGACCGGGGATCCATCGGCTCACACCAACCCCGTCAATAAGGATGACAGGGTTTAAAATGAAACACCCCAGTTAACGGAGGGAGTGTTTCTAATTAGGATAGCATGAACGCTCCACCAGGGTGCGTGAAACTGAAGGCCAGATTATTACCCAGCTAATAAAGGACCAGCAAGTGGACTCCCTGTGAAACCCTCTGTCCTATATCACACCCTGTGTCACCCCCATAACCTGCAAACTGCCTCCATCCCGTCCCTTCAGCCCACTTATCCCATCCTCAGCTCCCTTAGCCCCGCTTCACAGCAGCGCAGGGAGAGGCATGTAAATCTGCCCCCCCTTTGAGCAAGCAACAGGCTCCGGAGAAAATAAATCTGCTGAGGTTCATGGTGAGTTCAGCCAAGCCGCAGCTCGAGGCTTTCTCTCTCTTATTTCACCCCCTCTCCCTGAAAACTGCTGCTGTCTCTGCTGTCAATGTGTCTGTCTTTCCATTTCCGTCTTTCACTCTTGCTCCATCTTTCCCTCCGTCTCGTTCCCTTCATCGCCTTCTCTGCTCTCTGTTCATAATCTTCGCCACAGATTTGGTAATGTCACATACACACAACACTACAGTGATGTCATTGTTCTGATAACGACCTTGGGGAGGAAGAGGGACAGTCCCCTCACATGTGTTGTGTCTGGTCTGGTTTTGGTCAAGTGTCTGATTCCATCTAGTTTAGTCTAGCTTGGACTGGGTTTGATGCACCACTATAGAACTTCAGATTGAAACTCAGGAGGTTCCCTATAGTGGGAGCCACATGACAAGAGTAATCATGTTTCAGTGAGTCACTCTAAAAGGACAAGAGAATAAAGATTGTGGGTTTGGAGGACTGCTCTAACATTTTAGAAAACACAATCTGGATTTTATCTCATTTCCATAGCAGCAGTTTAGAACTTATGGTACGTAACAGTGCTGCAAGGTTGGAAACCATGGGTATCATATTCTGATCTCTGGTGCACACATTACCACAAAATTGTCATAACACACTGTAAGTGATGAATATTTTTGTTTATAATGTAGAGAAATGATAAGAACAAAGTTGTCACTGTTTCACATGTTTTTCGATCCACAGTGTTCTGCTAATGTCATCAAAAGAACAACAAACTGCAGATGTGAATCTTCATTCCAAAAGTGTCACTGATTTGTAAAGTTATCACTTAACACTTTAAAGATAATATGTATTTTTGCTTAAAAGGTTGGTTCACAGTTTTTTAACTCTGTCCTAAAACAAAGGTCAGGTGTCCAAATGAACACTGACAAATGTTTTTTCTTGCTGTAATCATTCCTCTTGTTCATACTGACCATTAAAGGATCTCTTCATAATGCACTTTCAATGTAAGTGACGGGGGACAAAATCCACATTTCTCCAACCCTTCCATGCAAAAATGTATTTAAAAGTTTATCTGAAGCTAATATGAAACTTCAGCTATATAAATTAGTCAAATCAAGCCAATATCTTTCAAAGTTTCTGTCTTTTTAGTGCCAAATTCCCCCTTTTTTGTTATGATTCATCCACTGCAGCTGGACAGGAAAACACATTTGTAGAAGATATCCACTTTATTTGAATGACTCAGATGGCAGATGCCTTATATTATCTTCAGATAAACTTTTAAATGCATTTTTTTTCTTAAAATGAGGACTGTGGGTTTCGTCCTCCATCACTTACATTGTAAATGCATTTGGAGGATTACAGCAAACAAAACCTTTTTCAGTGTTCTTAAGGGCATCTGACTATTGTAGTAAGACAAACTTTAATTTATGATCTGTATAGTATCTTATTCTAAGCATTTGCATTATATTTATCTATATTAATTTGTAGCTATTGAACAACAAGCTATCAACTTGTTAGCTTGTTTTCAGGTCCTGCAGCAAACTGTTTTCTATAAGAGATGGCATAATCATTCCTTCATCTCAACACTGCAAGCATGATGACCAAATGAAGATGAAACAGATGCTGCAGCACAAAATGTATGATGTACATATCTGTAGGTCTAGTTCACTGCAGCACTGACACAGTTTTTTTGTAGGGCTGCAACTAGTGGTAATTTTGACTCTGCGAATTATATTCTCTATTAACTGGTTCATTGGTTTGTCTATAAAATGTCAAAAAATGATGAAAACAGCCAATCACAGTTTCCCAGAGCCCAGGTTGACAACTTCAAATGGCTCATTTTTTCTGAGAAAAACCCCCAAAACTATTCACACACAGTCTGAAAACAACAAATCCTCAATTTGGAGAAGCTGGAACGAGCAAACGTTTGGCATTTTTACTTTAGATATGATGATCAAACAGTTATTTATTTATTTATTAAGAGTTGCAGATTAATTTTCTGTCGTCTCAGCTGATTTGTTGTATATTGTTGCATATTGGGTTGCAAGGCAACACATCCCCATGACTCAGTTTGCCTTGTCTGCGCTCATTTGCCATTACGTAAAGTACTGTAGCCTGAAGTGAAAACTTGCAGTTTGTGTCTTAAAGGAAACTGTTTTTTAACCTTAACGACTTATGATTTTGGCATTTAGCTGACTCTCTTATTCACAGCTGATGATGAGTGAGCAGGAGAGTATGAGTGTGCTGGCTGTCTGCTGATGGACACTTGGCTTTTGTCGCACATTCATTTTGGGGGCTAAAACAAGTCTAAATTACGCTGTCATCACCAACCGTTTCCATTGATGTAAGCAATGCATCATCTCGATGTGTTTCAAGCCAAAAATAAACTAATTCCAAAAGAAAATCTGTACGACTCGTTTCATGAATTCAGTCTTTGCAGAGATAGCATCTTTGAGAGAGCGATTGTTGTTTAGAGGAGAGTGAGTCTCACTGGTGGATCATGTCAGGCAGCTTTGTGTTGACACTGCTAAAGCCTCTCTTCTGATGTAGCTGTTTATCAGAAATGGACGGATAGTTTTGAAAAGAAAGAGGAGGCGGAGGAGGTCTGGTCACTGAGTACTTCCAGACCTCTAATGAAGACGGATGTGAGGACACGGTGTCCACCCTAACCCTGTAAACTTTGACCTGTGACACAACATAGCTAGCTAAAAAAAGGGAACTTTGGCAGGAGAGGATGGCTTCATTTGCACCGGGTATGTTACATGACATCCTTCCAACACATTTACAGTTTCACTATCCCACTGGAAGGAATGTTTTCACACCATAAACCAGCTCAAATTGTGGAAAATATCAGCTTCCAGTAAACAAGCAGGAAAACAAAGGCCTTATTGTAGTTCGCAGGCCCGTTTCAGATCAGATATATGAAGCAAGTCTCTAACCATGCATGTGCACAATGTGTCCACATTACACTGATACACAATACTGTTCATTATTTCAAATCACTGCTCCTCTGTCTATGCTTCTAGGACAAATTGTGTGAGTAATTGTAAGCAACCACTCCTTGTCTGTCATTAACTGCCCCATCTCCTTATCTTAGACAAACCCTACTCCTCTGATATTATTGATGTCTCCCTGACAAGTGTTAAGGGTGTCTCAGAGTTATGTGCAGCTCGTTCGGTGGAGCCTCGTTCTTAATCCTTGACCTAGAAGAGGGAGGACTCTCAGTTTATACAGGGGAGTGGTGGGAGTGTTAGATTACATTAAGGCTGTAATTATAAGGCTGATAAATAGAGGCAAACACTAGCCCACGTTAATGCATGAATGTACATGATGAATGCACTCAGGCACACATACAGCGCTGCAGAAAAGTTAACGGCTACACACGGAAAACGGCCCACACTTAATCTTAAAAAGAAGCCTGACAAAGCAAAAGGGCAAAATGAAAGGAGTCTATGATAGTGAAAATCAAAGAGAGTGCTGTGAGAGACAACACTGATCTGAGCGCAATGGGACCTCTTCAGTGTCACCAAAGCCACAGGGGCTGGAACTGACATAACAAACACAACCAAATGGGCTTGATCCAATCCTCTTCAAACAACCACTAATTTCATGTTGCATCTTTGAGCATGAATGCCCAACTGTGTTTGCTCTGTGTGCACTCTGACCCCTGCCCCTCATCCCCGTAACCCCCTCCTTATCCTGCCGAGCTCAGCCTAGCTCAGCCCAGCTTAGGCCGCCCCACTCAACAGGACAAACTGCAGGCCCCCTAATCAGCTCATTTGGAGCAGATCAATGGCACTGATGACAAGAGCCTAAGCGGGGACTGTGGACCAAATGAGGGCCGAACAAAACACTCTTCTTAAACGATGGCCTCGGAGCAAATAGCCCCCGGGTGAGGGGGTCATGAGGTTGGTGACCTGGGTGGGTGCGGTGGTGGAGGTGTCCGACTGGGCCTGAGAGGGGGGGGTTTGGGTCCCTGGTGTCCCCGCTGGTGGGCCAGCTGAACAAACAGCTGGGAACAAGGCCGGGCTTCAGCGTGCAGAGACAGAGACAGAGCTCCAGCCATGCAGACCCAGTTTCAGATCAGATCAGACCAGACTAGGCTAGATGTTAGACCCAAGACAGCATGAGGACAGTGAGCTGCTTTCTTCTCTGAAATAAAGGCCACGTCTGATCAACACACGCATACCAAAATGGACACATACACATACAATTGTGCCCACGCACATCCATGGAAATGCATGCACACATCCTCATTCACACATGCAGACAGTGTGAGCAGGCAGGCATTTTTTGCACATGCAAAAGCAGAAGTGGACACACACACAGATTTTATCTCATGCAAACTCCAATTCACACAGCCTCAGCCCCTCTCTCATCTTTAACACAAAAGGCCTGTGTCTATCTGGCTTTTCCTCAAAATAACACTCCTCTATCTCCGAGCTATTGATCTACACTCGTCTGTTCTTTCACAGGACATCCACTGTTTCTACTGACTTTACTGCTCTCCAAAAAATCTGGCCCTGTTGACATCACCCCAAGGGTAGCCACATTCCAGGAACTATTCCATATCTGCACGACATTTTTCAAGATGTACGTCCCTCTTGCAACACTGATTATGTAAAAGCTTAGAGGAGAGACAGCTGGAAATAGCTGAAAAGATGCTAGCTGTGGCTATTAAAGGCTTGGGAAAGCATGAGTAAAAATGACAGTGAAGTGTTTTGATGCCAAACAAAACACAGGCAAGCCTTGATCAACTCAGGTCAACCTGAGTCGGATTCCCAATTGTATGCGCTCCAGTTCTGGCAAAACAGGGTCACTGGATGATATAAAGAGGTTTTGGTAAAATACACACACGCACACAATCGTACACAATCGTACACACAGACAGCCTTGTTTGGAGCAGCGGGGGGCACGAGCTCTGATAATGAGTGGCACACATGAAAGGGTGGCTCCTCACGAGAAAACAAACTTCACCAGCGGAGCCATTGTTAGCAGGCTGACCTCTGAGCCTCTCAGCGGGCACATTGTCCCCCGATGGATCCCCTCCGACAGCCTGTCACTCAACTCAACTGTCCCCGTCAACCAATCAGGGCCTAGCGCCGGCAACACTCTGGGAAAACTCCGCCCTTTGAAGGGTCTTAAGAATTTGGTGTGCCGCCATGTTTAGACCTCAGTGGAAAAATGTTGCTGTGGTGTAAAGATAAGACTGATGACCCACGGTAATAAATAATATAATATCAACAGATTCAGTCAGCGAGCTAATTATAGGATTATACTGATATTTATAATCTGTGTGACTTAAAATAACATGCATCAGTTAGGCACATGAAAACATATTTTCCCACTTACTCGTTATTTCTCCTTTTGGTATTTAGACATGCAGATAGTGTTGGTTTAACCTTAAGTTTTGAGATTTCTGTTATCACAGCAATATAATTGAGGCAAAAGAAACTTTGTCTGTGGTGCTCAAAGTACTGAAAAATGATGTTTGAATAACCCAACAGCAACATCTTTACAGAACTAATGACCTGCTAAGTCTGGGTACTGCACGAACTTGGGTGCACTGCAAAAAATCTCCATCTTATCAAGTCATTTTTGTGGGAAAAAGGCTTATATAAGAGATTACATTTAAATGACATGTCATTTTTCTGTATTCTATCACAGCGATGTGCCTTAGTCTGTCTTGTTTTAAGATACTGACACTCATTTCTAGGACATACTTGAAATAATTTGATTTGTATTGGAAACTAAGTTACAATAATCTTACTGCAAAAGCAGATGTTTTCACTTGTTTTAAGAAAGCAAAACATTTAGGAATGATGAAGATGGATTTTTTTTTTTTAAAGTGTCTTTTAAAAAGTTTTAAATGGTAATCATTTCTGCCAAAGAAGTCCCAATTAAAATGGTGGAAAATATGTTTTCAATTTGTAATTTGGGTGAATTGACCCTTTAGATCTGCACTTTTTACATAAGGAAAGTGTGTCACGGTCAGAGTGAGTTATGGAAAGTCAAACAAAAAGAGGTTAAATGTAGGTAACAACAAACAGGCACCGACTAAGCCACACACACACACACACACACACACACACACACACACACACACACACAAACACATAAAGTTAGAATCACAGCTCTGAAAGCCATTCCCTGAGGAGCTGTGTGAGGAGTCTGTTAGGTGTCAAAAAACACTGTACCACTCCACATTGTGAGGAGACAAAGGACAGGGAGTGGGGATGGAGGTTTATTCCTGCTGACTGCGTCTCCTGTTTCAGGTCCTCTGAGGGCGACCGTGGGCGTGCTGCGTAGGAGGAGATGGTGCTCGATTGTGTCTCGTGAGCAGGGAGGGGAGTGTACGCCCTGGGCGCTGCACGCAGGATTTTCATGTGTCAGGAACACCATTTCGAGAATCTGTGTGGATCTCGTGGCACGCGGGGCCGGCGCCCCATTCCTCCCTAATGCACAATCATCTCCCCTTTCGCCTGTCATCACCTTGATGCCTCAGAGATGGACGAGAGGATCCTTCCGGACTGCTGAGTGTATCAGTGAGGTTTTCATTTCTGCTAATAAGTCTGTGAGAGTTATAATACTGTATTAATATTGGTATATTTCATTTAATTCATCATAGAAGCACAAATTCAACACATATGACCTCAGTGCAGTCTCAAAGGTTTGACCAAAGCTTCAGTATGAAAGGCCTCACTGTACTGAAGTCCAAAACAAAAGGGAATGATAATGAGCCAGATGTTTGTCAATAACAGCTATATTTAATAATTTTAGTTCTGAATAAACTATTTGTTATCACAGCAGTTTATAGCCTCCAAACTAGGAGTGTTACATTAACTTTTTCACACTGTCTGCTGTCTGGCTGCTCTGACTTTTTCCCTACTACATAAGCACCAGCTGATCATATATTATGTATTATTATCAAAGATGGAAAAAAACATAAAAATGCAACATAAACAAGATGTGTGTTTTGAAATCTTGAAAATCTCCCCAGAGCCTATTTAATATGCAGAGATGTGAGGAGTTTTCTTGCTAAATCGACTAGCCACTGATTGTGAAACAGGATGACATCTTGGCCCACTTTACCTGACCCTTAACTTCTCTTTCTACAAGTGGGGAATTCCTTCATTTCATAACAGCAAGTCCTGTTGTGCCTGACTCCTCTGTCTTCAATCAGCACACCAAAACATATCCTCCTGGTGAGCCACCAACATCTGATTCTAGCTGTATGAGAGCATGCAGCCTAATCTGTGCCGCATGGATGAGAAAACTGAGAGGATTAAATGGAAAATTATTTTCTCCACGGCTGCTGAAACCAAAGTGGGTTTTGCAGTGGTGGGGGATCCGGCCCTCTAAGCACTGATGGCAGATAGGGCCTTTTTGTGTCTGCCTCCCATTGTCTTGTTACCTTATAAATCTTCCACGCTGACACCTGATACCTGATATCATGGCCCATTTGTCACCCGTGTTTACGTCTGGGATGTAGAGTGCTGTCGGTATGAGATGCCCCCCGCCCTCGTGTAGCCTCCCAGGGGTGTGGGTGCTGCTGGGACAGGCGACATGGTGAGCCGGGTTGGGAGGAGGGGGGCAACATCAGGGTGGAGGAGTGCAGGGATAGGCCAGAGAAGTTAGGCCTTAGACTCTTATCATGTCCCAGAGAGAGCAGAGAAAGAAGTAGAGCAAGTTAATTAGTAGCTGAGATAGTGAGTGAGTCACAAGTAAGGACAATTATTTTTTAAATTGTTGCTTCACCCAAACTACATAAACATCAGCAACATATTTTCTCACTTACCACTTCTGGTAAATGGTTATGTAGACAGTTTGGGATTTTATTTACCAAGGTTTGAGATCTCTGAGATTTCTGCCCTAACTGTTATACAACTGTTATTTTGTACTGGAAATTTGTGGTGCTCAAAACACTGAAAATTAAATTTTAAAAATCCAAAGGCATGTCTTTTCTGAACTTGGAATTCTGGATAATCCAAGACAACAGTTGTCATTTATTTGGGCGAGTTACTTGAAAATTCAAGTTACTGATTATGCACGCACAAAGATTTAATCCAATTTGGATCAAAACGTTGTCTATTTGGATTCAAATTTGAATTGTGGCGTTGGAGTAAGTGTGCAGGCGTTGCTCTCTTTCCATTGCTGCTGTCTTCTAATAGCCCTGCACCTACGTGATGTGCATATAATAACACCCTCTCCTCGTTTCAATTAATGATTTCACATGACTCATTGTAAAAGTAATTACATGACTTTACTCATTACTCATTGTAAAAGTAATGCATCACATCACTCCATCAAAAAATGCCTTCAAACAGCTCAGAATCACACCCACACGTTGCATCTGCACATATAGAAAGAGAAAAGTGAGATATTTGTGGTTTAACAAGCAGGAGACAGTTTGGAAGGATTTATTGACCATCGAACAGCTAGCATTAGCGTAGCCTCAGTCACTGGACACAGCACTCCAGATGTCCCGACCTCAGCTGCATGACAACCTCCAATTCTGAACTAAATTAGCATCAGGTGACTCCTGAAGATAGGCTTATCTGTGGCTAACGCTAGCAAGCACACCACACAACATGTGAATAAGACAACTTTAGAATTACCGCAAGTCACATTTCTCCTCCTCCGTAACCCCGATAAGACAGCAAGCACACCAACCCCCAAGTGTAAAAGTAAGTGTTACTGGAATTCAACTACTAGTTATTGAAAAAAGTAATTACATTACTGTAATGCGTTACAAAGTCATGCGTTACTGCCCAACACTGTTTGACAACTAAAAACTCGCAGATTACGCCTTATTAGATGGGTCAGATCGAGGTCAGATCACATTCCTAGCACAAACAAACTGCTCCAGAACTGGTTTGTGACTGGACTGAGACCACTTCCACTGAAGGGTCATGTGCAGTTGTTTTGGTTGATTCCTGAGTTGAAACACCCTGGGAGATCTCCAAAATCTGGGCAAATAAAACCAAAACTTTCTGCATGGCTTGATACCACTAGAGGTGAACGAGAAGGTAATTTTTTTTTGTAATTTTGATTAAACAACTTTTAACTTACTTTTCCATAAACTACTGACCATATCTTGGATCTGAACTGTAAAATATGCATGTCACTGTTAATTCGACAGCCTCTGCACCACCCCTCCACTCCGCCTTTTGCACTCCATCCAGTCCCCAGCACAATAACCCTCAATGCCTGTGCATCGGTAAATACTCGCAGGCTCCCTGGCATAAAGAAAATAGCCCGAGCAGAGAGAAGAAAAGAAAGAATGGAGGAGGGAGGGGAGCAAGAAAAGAAGCGGAGCAAAGAAAAGATTAGGCTCCGGTGAAGTACAACTTCTACAAAGCTGGCTCGGTTCTTGGCATAAGGCCAAAGAAGGGAGACAATACAACGCTGTGCGGATCCAGGGATCTATAGACGCTCACTGGAGCATTGGGCTATTGGGAAGAAGGGCTAGGGAGGGAAGGCAGAGGGAGGGAGGGGGTGGGCTAAGCACTCTGTTTTCCAAAGCCAAACACAGAGGACATGAAGGGGCACTGCGGTGGCTGCAGCCGGTAGGGGAGCGTGGTTGAATTGGCGCAGCAGAATTAGCAGTGCAGTCACAACGTATAGAAAATATTGACCTGACAGACTCCATCAGGGGATGTCCACCTCCCCCCCTCCACCCCCAAACTCTCATCGTTCAGCCAAACCAAACCCTCCCATCACTGAGCTCACATCCCCGGCTCAAATCTCACCCTCAGCACCTGCTCTGTGTCAGAGGAGGGATGAGGGGGTTGAACAATATACCACAAACAATCTGTCAAAGGACCGTCCCAGTACGTCCCCCGGGCCTTTTAATAAGGAAGGACAAGAGAAATATAACAACCGATTTTTGTTTCCCCTCCGCGCTTTGTATTCCCTCCTCCAGCCCTCTCCTCACTTCATTACATTTTCATTCATTTCAATCAGTGTTTCATTTCCTTTCTCTCCTCTCTGCCCTCTTGGCGATATGTGGAGGGTCAAGGCTAATACTGGAAAACAAAGTGAAAGAAAGAGACGAGAGAAGAGGAGGAAGATGGATGGAAAAGAGAGAGAGACAGAGAGAGAGAGAGGAGAGGTGCACCCCTCTAAGATCAAAGGCTCGATCCCATTGTGAGGACTGTACAATGGAGTACTGCATGGAATACGCTCAAACAAAACCCCTCTCCGCTGCCCCGGACCCCCCCCCCACCACCCCCGCAAGCCAACTGACAACATAGCTGGAAGGGGACATCGGGGGTAATTGGAGGAATGAGTGGGACTGTGTACAGTAAAGTATAGTTATGTCAGATAGGCCACACACAGTTAGATGTACACACACACACACACACACACACACGTGTACATGCACACAAAATGCTCATCAAAAATAGGAAAGAATAATAGGAGGTGACTGACCCTGGGATGAACTAGAAATACTTTTTTTTTACAGATGACTGTGCTTTTTCTTTTTTTTGTTGAGTAATAAAGTATTTATGCTCCTAAAAGTTAGATTCAACTAAGTAGTAGAGAAAAACAAATATTTTGCAGGAAACTTAATGCCAGCTGGATTACATATTTACTGCCAATACAAAATGCTCATACTGAACATATCAGCATTTACTGCCAGTATTTTTTATTTGTATTCCCTACAATATCCACTCCAGGCAACCTAAACATGACCAACATTTTCATAGTTATCTTTAGGCAACCAAAAGCACTTGTTTAAAGCTGAATTGATAAATGTTTTGGCCACTTGGGGGCAGCACAACAAGATGTAAAGTCAATCTGGCGAATGTGTTAGCAAACAGTTGCCTATTTACACATCCTGCAGACATAGACCGAGAAGAGCGTTCATTTGGATTCATATTTTTGGACACCTGACAAATTTAAATCCATTCTCTTGCATTTTTAGCTCTGCTTTGGTCTCCAAAAAATCCTGAGGGAAATATCTGGCTCTTTAGCTGCTAAATTCTCCACTATATTCACAAGCTAGTTGCAGTCTGTCTTCGGTTTGGTGCTGGTTAAGTAGTTTACAGTGAGATTTTACAGCTTTCTTGCTGGAAACAAGGTTGTTGAGAGCAGCGAGAGCGAACCAAGACAGTAAAGTTATGGGCCATGAAACCAAAATCTGAACTGAAAAACAGTCGCTGTGCTAGCCGTAAAGCAGCATTCAGTGATAATTACTCATGGCTCCATCACTATGAGTGACATCTTTCAGTTTATGTATAGTCATTTGATCTATTAGTGTAGCTTTAAGGTCAAGGAAAGATCATGGTTATACATATTAAAAAACAAAATGGACTCATTTTCGGTATTTAGTAAAAACCACAATCTCTTCCTAGTCTTAACCAAGTGTTTTAGCAGCGTAAAACTAACAAGACATAAGAAGCGTGAATCCTGTCTCTGATGTCAAGAGTCTTGTGATGTACAGTATTTGCCCAACCAACTATGAATTGTCACATTTCTTGGTTCCTAAATGTATTCACCAAAGCAGATTTGTAGTATGTAATAATTTCTTAGCAGGAGACACTTCTTAGTGCTTCTGTGGTGAGAATAAGGGTAATGATGTCATGTTTTGACTGGAAATAACACAAATCCTTTTAATTTAATTGCCAATACACAAATAAAAATAAAAGATATCAGTCAATAAAAAAAATTCTGTATAAAAACATAGCAGCTGTAAAGATCAAAATGCCAAAAATGAAGTACCACGTAAGTGGAAAAACACTACACCGCAGAAAAAAACAAACATGCATTATTAGTACATGATGTAATTTAATTTTCTTCTAAGATAAGCTCCTTACATCTTTCTATTTCTCTCTCTTTGTCGCATGAGTTGTGGCGAGAGTGTAACCGCAATCTAGAGCACTGCAGTGACATGACATACAATATCCTGCTTTGACACAAACTGCATATGAAGTGGTGGGGGCTGCCCCCTTGTATCTAAGATGCAAAGACAGATAAACCATAGTGTCAAGGCTTGCATACGCTTCCAAAAAAAAAAAAAAAAAAAAAAAGTCCCCAAAGATCCCCCACAGAGGAGAGAGCTGGCGGTTGGGGTTGTGCTCTTACAGCTGTAACCAGTGAATGACCTGAGGGGCAGAGCTCCACATCATCACAATAGAAAGAGACAAAAACTTCTTAGTGCCTTAAATGGTGCTGTTGCTTCTAGATGTTGCCCTCCTTTCTCTTAACTTTTCAATGTTTCAAGTGCTCAAGTGTACTTGTGATTATTGCCCTCTTGTTAGTTCCTCTTTTCTCAGTTAACTCCTTTTTCTACCTTTTTCTTCCCTCTACTCCTGTCCTCCTCCTCCTCCTCCTCCTCCTCCTTCCTTCCTCCCCTCCCTCTAAGCCTGCAGGGCTTATCTGTGGGGATGAGGGAGAGAGGAGAATGGGGAAGACAGGCACTTTCATGGCTGAGTTGGGAGCCATTAGCCCCCTGTGTGCTCGGCCCTGTTCTACCTCCTCTCAGTATTAATCTGCAGTGACAGCTTCACTGTTTACCAAATCCACCCAGGATCCTGGGGGATGACTGGCCGGCGCCACTCTGCTCCATTAACCTCTGACCTTCAGCGTTACGGCACCAGAGCCAGGCCCGGGGCTCGGGGTTAGCCGGCCCGAGCAACCGGTTGGACACCTGTCTGATGTCCGAAACGGAGCTCCTGTCACACAGACACACAGTCTGTGCATGAAGATGTATCTCAGCTGGATTTTAAAGGAGGGTGTCATTTTGAGTTATAGCCCATTTACTTTTGACTTCATGTAGTTTACATTCGCCCCAAAAAGGAAGATATAGAGGTGACAATAAAGTTTCGAAGGAGATCATTAACAGGTGGAATTTCCAATTTCTTCTTGTGAGTGTCAGTTAGGGTAGATACACACCAAATAGACTGTTATGCACAAACACTTATGAGAAAACACCCACCTTGGCCACAAACAAGATCAAAAACCCAGCGTCTTAAGGTGCACTTCAGAGGTTCTGGTAGGCAAATTTTGTTACCTATGGACAGACCCAAGATGGTTGTTTCCCCCTGTTTCCAGTTTATGCTAAACTAAACTAATCATCTGCTGGCTCCAGCTATATACAGTATTTACTGAACCCTAAACTAACCCTCAGCAAGAAAGCAAATAAGCATATTTCACTAAATGCCGAACTATTTGTCGAACCTTCAATCTTTACAGAGTGAGTCAAGTCTGAGGAAGTTTTTTTTTTAAATACTGATCAAGAAAAAATGGCAGGAAATGGCTTCAAATGAGCAAAGATGCATCCAACATGACAGACTGTCCAGGGATAATGTAAAAGAGAGGAGAAACTTATTTGAAATAAAATAAAATGTATTATTGTACCACAATCCGCCTTTAGTAAGTCTTCGGATAGTTTTAAAGGTTTAAAGGCTTCTGGGACAAACTTGAGTCTACGAGAAGATGCTGAAAACTCTGCTGAATTTTCCGTTTCTTCTCTTCTCCTCTCTGTGTGGAATATAACATCCAGCCTGCTTGGAGGCTGCAGTGCTGCTCCTTCTTTTGATTATATCCATCCACATGTCTTCTGATCCATCTCCCAAGCTGACCACTGCATGTGAGGAGTATTACATTCTCTTGCTTTGAAGTTTATGTTGCAATCAATCTCTCTTAAGATCAATCTTCTGTGCTGCTAAAGTTGAGCTAAAGAGTCTTGCTAAAGGTCTGTCCTAAAGCTAGACTGTGTAACTTTTGAAAGTTTTTTTTTTTAAAGTTACACATAAAAGTTGAATTCATAAGTTATAAATATACTGTACACTCTCTCTTGATTCAATATACTAAGGGGTTTTGGTGCTACAGCCTTACTCGGTCTGGTATGATCAGTAGCATATGGTCGCTAATGTTAGCTTGCTTTATTGTGTTGTACCTGATATCACCAAATCCACCAATTTGTTGACTCTTTGACTGTTACTCTACATTTTAGCATGTCACAATATTAGAAATTCAAGAAATTCTCAGTTATTTAAAAAAAAAAAAAAAAAAAAAAAGTTGGAAAATTGTGCCAAATATTCTGTTGCCACCAAAAGCTCAAGTCTTACTGGTTTAAAGTTCAGGGGACTCCATTGGAAAAAGGTGATGTCATGCATCCCTGCAACTCGCAACACTGAGTTGCCTCAGTATCTGATGGAGAGCCAATTGGGGCTTGAAACTTTTTTTTACTCCATCTAATACATAATAAAAATAGATAATACTTTTAAGGGAACATCCTACAGTGTTGCAAGTCATTTGAAGAACCGAAAATGTTTTGACTCAGCACCTGCTAAAGAAAGATGTGCATTTGTCCCACGCATTGTTTGCATGCATCACTGTGTAGTAATCAGAATTCAGCAACATTCGAAAAAAGCAAAACAAAACGTGATGACAGTTTTGTTGTTTGTTTTGTTGCCTCATGTTACCAGTTTACTGTCAAACAACTCTGAAAAACCAAACCGTCACAGTCCGGATGAAGAAGATTAGCTAAGTTTTTAAGTGTTAAACTCTTAATAAATAATACCTAACGGTGTTTTTTCAAAGTTATTATTGTACATTTAGCCATGAATATTTAATGTTATAGAGAAATACTTGATTTGAAACCACATTTTCAGGGGCTTTAGAGATTTTCACATTATTGTGACACAATTTGTGACACAACAAGTAGGAAAATAAAAGTATAACGTAGCTATACACTGTATGCACAAGGCTTTGGTTAGGCGATAATAAAGTTAAGATCAGGTTGGGTCAGGTTTAATGCCCAAAAAATCAGATTCATTATCAAAGAAGTTGTTGCATGCAAATTCCTGACTTAAAAATTCTTACATTAACCTTAAAATGTATTCTGGCATTCTGGCAAGACAGATTTTTGAAAACTAAGACATCAAAGTTAACTTACTCAACTCATATACAGAGCTCTGCAAAAGTCACACCTTCATTAAACTTTAAGGCAGATGACATTCTGGCACAGATAACAGTGTTCCTCTTTATCACTCACTCTGCTCTGACTAAGCTACCCTCGTTGATCTTATGATGTTTAGCTTGTGGTTTTACATGTGTGCACTCCGGGCCAAACCAGGTCTCTGGACAACTGACTAAGCAATCGTTTAACAGCGTCACACCACAGTGTTACTGCAAAGCTGTGATGTTTCTGCTCGTGTGAATCTAGAGCACTCAGCACGCAGCTGTGTGTGAAGGTTCAGCTGATGGCAAACAAATATTTTTGAAGGATAATAACTTCACCTTATCAACTAAACTTTCTTATTTCTTTTAAGTAAGAAGAAAGAAAAGAAACTAAATTATTTTTCTTCTATTCTCTTTGTTATCTTTAAACTTACATTTACACAGTATATTTTGCACACAAGGGTGCAGTTTAAGGATGACATTTTGAGTTGTGCATTGAAACAGCAGGTTGCTTCAATTTGATAATCAAGGATTCAGAAACCTCAAAAACAATGTGATGAACTAACAAAGTCAAAGAAACTGCTATTAAACCAATCATGCACCCACAAATGCTGATGTTGCAGATCTGTGAGTGCACACTGTAGAGTCATAATGTACACATACACACACATTTCCCAGCAGCGTGTTGGCTTGCTGCAAAAAAACACCAGCATGCACACTCACAGACACTCAAAAAGACGCGCCCATGTAGATACACACACACACACACACACAAGCACACACACCTACAGCCAAGCCAAACACACTCAGTCTTCCGACCAGACTTGAGGAGTGACAAAACACAACGGCCTTCCATCAGCAGCCCTTGGTCTCACTCCCCCCTCCCCAGTTTGACCTCTGACCCTGATGACAACAGACTGTCATCACTGTCACTCCTGCTAGGTAAACACACAGTCCTACTAAAACTAGCAGAAAGACAGAATGGTGTTCTTACGCTGTGTGTGTGTGTGTGTCTTTGTGTTAATGTATGCTCACTTTTATGAGTTGCGAGTGAGTTTTGTGTGTCTGTGTGGGCTCTGTCCTCTTTAAACATTTGGTTTGTTTTTGGTTTGTCCTTAACCCTGCTTTTTATTAAATTGTCATGGGCTCTGGCTTTATCTTCTCTGCCCTTTAAATAACTAATTCCTAAATCCAACCCACCTGCAGCCATGACCAACGCTCAGCTTGAGCCAGCGCTCTTCGATTTTTCTGCTGAACGTTCAGAAAAAACTAAGGTTTTGAGTACACAACTGTTGCCAAAAAGAGAAATATTTACCCAGTGTGACGCAAGCAGTGCCCTACTATTGAACCACTCTCAGCTATATTTAGAAGTTCCTCACCACCAGACCAAAGTGCTGCACTCATCAAGATAACATGAAAGACATAAAAATGAGTCTTCTTAAGTACATACCCCCCCCCCACAGCCCAATTTAAGTTAACCCTCTCAGCAGATTCTCAGTCACAGCCAAGTCAGCCACACTGATGACAAAAAAAGAAAGACTACTTCACAATAACTACACTAACATCACATGCTCTTGCCTCTTTACCTCATAACCTCACCTTATCATTAAAGACCCTGGACAAATGTTACATGTGGGCTACAAATACAAACACAAACGCTGCTCTCCTACTTGCACACTCCCATCAGTCACTTTCCACAAATCATACACAAATGTTTATGGGTTTTTCCACAAATTAAACAAATAAAGAGGGGGGTGTGGTTGGGTCAGGGGAGTAAGAGGGGGTGGTGGGGGTGGAGGGGGTTGAGCAAGGCTCTTGGACGGTGTGCGAGTCAGAGTTTGGAGCCAGCTGAGTGCTCCTCCTCTCCCAGGAGAACCGCCACGCCACGGCCAGCTGGAAACCATTGACAGGAGTTTGGGGTTGGTGAGCAAGAGAGAGGAGAGGGGCTTGGCAGAGGAGATCACGGGGCCTGCCTGTCTTTATGAATCTGCTTTCGGCACCAAAGTCAGAGCAGGAACCGAGGAGGAGAAGAACAAGTATGTGTCATATGTCTGTGTCATATATTTTCATGATGGGAGTGAGAAAGAAAGAGTGTGCTGTTTAAAAATCATGAATCATCAGCTGAGTTTTCCCAAAAGAGGCCTAAAGAATAACTAAAAGAGAAAAAACAACATTTTTCAAAGTGAGATGTATTGGTCATTCATGAAAATCTAATATTTACACGGCTTTATGGGTTCCTGTCATGTGAAAACCAGAAATCTGCTTAAGTGTTTATGACATTTTTCATGAAACTTCTTAAGCACAAAAACAACTTCTGCAGATGTGTAGGATGAAGACATTATACTGATGTGAGTCAACCAGCATCATCACTTCAGCACTTGACAATGGCGAAATGTTTGAGCAAATCAAGCCTGTGTTGATTATGGCCATTTTTGAGAAAAAAAAAAAAAGGAAGTGGTTTTGAAACTTTCTTAATACTCAATTCTTGATGGCTGTAAGACGTGCGTGGGTGTACCCTGGTGTTTTGAGTTTATCTCTGACATTTTTAAGGATGGAATCAAGAACCACTCGTTCTTGCATTTTGTCTCAATGTCTGTAGAAGAGGTGTGGGAAAATAAAGTAAGCCATGAGAAAGGACATAAAAAAAAGAATGACACAGTCAGACCACCAGTCATTAAAAATCCCAACTATGTGGACACAAAACATGACACAAACATCCTCCATCTGTGCTACCTCAGACTAACAACACAACAGGACAGAACACAGCAGCATGCAGCTTTATCCAGTCAACTCTGTGATTACAACATAAACAGAAGAAAACAACACATCATCAGGCCTTTGCCTGACAATTTTCACTCCCAAGATGTTCAAGAAAACAAAAACAGTCCTAATAGTAGATGTTTACTTGACATAAACACAATCGCCAAACAAGAAAGACAATTAAATTCCATTTAAAGGGACAGAAGTTCCTCTGCAAGAATCACCCTTTATATCCTAAAAAGTATAGACATGAATAAGTAAACCATGGTGAAACTTTTACTATACTGAATCCTAAATTCAAGCATGCAGTATTTCATCTTCTCCTTAATCTCTGTTTCTCTGGACTCTCTGTGTGCACATGTGGATTGTCTATTTTTAGTGGTTTACCTGCACCTGAGCTATGTGGACAGCTGGTTTCCATTTCTATTGGCCAAAAGGAAAAGAAGAGCACCCTACTAAAAGTTAAACTCTGAACTGTGTTTTTTAAATATAAACAGCAGAGCAAGTTTGGAATTTGTGGGCGATATGGGTTAATGTAGCATAATCATGGTGTGTACCTTTAAAGATAGACTAAAGACTGAACACAGTTTTGTTTTGCATACATTACATGTTTATAACCCTAAAATATCTCTAAAACAGGGCAAGTTTGTGGCATAGGCCAGATAGGCGGTCGCCTAGGGCACCAAATAAGGGAGGGGGTGCCAAATGAATGGAAAGTGGGTTTTTTGGGGGGCCACCAAACACTCATTGAATGGCACCTTGACCCCCACTTGCCATTTTGTCTGTCTTTGTCTCTTTGTCTGGGCTGGAGATTGATTTTAGTGTGAATTCATATCTGGACTGGAGGTGGCACTTTTTTGGGGGGGGGGCTCCAGTGTAAATCTGTTGGGGCTTCAATCTAAACTCTCGCCTAGGGCACCAACATAGTCAGGGCCTTCCCTGCTCAGTCAGTGGCAGTTCAGTCATATGAAGCAATAATTTGACATTTAGAAGAGAAGTTGGTTTCAACTCACATGTCTGTACAGTAAATATGAATCTGGATCCAGCAGATAGTTATCTTAGCACAAAGGGTGGAAGCCTTACCGAAATCTTCCCACCACCAATTTAACATTTTTACACTTTGTTTTTTGTGCAAATAAAACAAACAAGATGTTAATTAGTGAGCTTTACCATCATACCTTCATCAGAGCAAGGCTAAATGTTTCCCCCTGTTTCCAGTCTTTGTGCTAAGCTAAGCTAACTATCTCCTGGGTCCAGTCCCCTATTTCATTTGATGTGACGGATAGTGGTATCAATCTTCTGATCTAACTCTTGGCAAGAAAGGGAAGCAGTATATTACAAAAAATGTTAAACTATTTCTATAAATGACAATGTAATGAAGTAAATGTTAGCAGTGTTTTATGTTGCAGTCACTAACTGGGCCTTTGTCTAACTACAAATTCCATGTGTATGGCAGCTGTGCATACTATAAGTATAAATTATGTGATACATAAACTGTCTTTGGTAAAGCTCGACATGCTTGACATTTCTCCTTAAGCTGGTGGCTGAAAGTCAAAGATTGCATCATTATTTGAAACTGATTTCATATTTTCTTGGCAGAATTATAACTGCATCTCTAACTGAGACCAACCTATTTTAAAATATGTCTGTTCAGTAAACGCACATTGTTTGTTTCCTTTCAGTCTTGGTTTTGTTCAAGAAGATATTTAATTTAGCTCTCAACACACGCTAATCCCAAAGAACAGCACATGGAGTGAACAAATGATTACAAGAATATGATCACAGTGTTTCGGTTTCCTACAGTCATGCCCCTGGGACAGTGGTCACAGCTTGGTGGGAGTCTACTCATGTTTTAATTCCAGTTGGCTTCCACCCTCTTCGATGATTAGAAAGTTGTCCAATACAGATGTTTTTTTTAGGAGGCACACAAAATGGATTCTCTGACTGACTATTTTGGTTTGCAAATAACTGCAGAGTGAGACACAAAAATAAAAATCATCTCTTCATGTCATGCTACAATGTAGGTGCACGTGTACAGTTGCATGTGCACCTGAAACTGGATATAGTTTTACTTCTGTGAGTGGAAAAATACTCAACAGCAATGGCAACAAAAGGAAGTGCATGAGGAAGCTTGTCATAGGTTTTTTTTTAGAGTTATTGCCCGAGAACTCAACCTGCTTAATCACTAATGTTCGTTCAGAGCAGTGGCGCCCGTTTTGTAACAGTAGACTTTCGCTACACTCACCTTCATGACATCATTGCTTATTACGAAAGTTCAGGGGAAATTTGCTGCTGTTTGCTAGGGATCATAGATGCCCTGAGTGACCTCCTCCGTGTAAGCAGATGATGAAGCTGGGAAGTTTCCTCTTGGCCTATTCTCTTGGACACAAAGACCTGCTCCACCAGCAGCTTTATTTGACTTTCAGTGGGATAAAGACGACCAACACACCTCAGCAGAGAGGAAAACATCTGGGCCAGAGTTTCAGCGCTGTCAGGGGTCCTGCCTTCCTTCCAAAAATGCCCTCATTCCTTTCTTCTAATCATTGAAATCGCTGACTGATGTGAGAGAATAGCAGCAGAGGGTGAGGAAAGAGGAGAGAGCAAGAACAACACAGAAATAGGAATAAACGGGAGGGTGCAAAGTGTTTTTCTGGCATCTCTGTAGTGTAATACGTCAGTAAGCACAGGTCTGACCAGGAGATAATGACATGAGGTCTTATAAAAGGCAGATGTTGATGTAATATCACAAATATGCTCTGTTATGCCATGTGTCTCCATGTGTTTATGCTTCATAATTAAAACATTTACACACTGTGAGAGTTGTGCTTCTAATTCAGCATTATACCTTCCAAAAATTATTCATCTAGCACTTGTTGAGTGCATGACAAAAACATTTTAACACTCAGAGTTTTGCTTATCTCAGACTGTTGGTAATGTTTTTGAAAAGGCCAACATGAGTTACGTTTTTTTCCTCACAGTCAAGTATTCTGAGATTAATTAATTTGCTGAGGTAAGGAAACCATATTCTAGGTGTTATTTTTATCACCACAAGCACATCATCAAATCTGATCACACCAGATGAAAAATACTGTTTCAGTTTGATGCTGGTTTGGCAGAATTACCTACGCACCATTTGAAAAAAATAGCAGCTTCTTTAGTATAAACGATATCATAATTCCTCTTGAAGGATATGAGGTTATTTAAGTCCTCAGCAAAATCACAGGCTGGGTTGTTTTTAATGTAGTGATAAATTAACTTTTTTCTCCAATCTGTTTTGACAAGAAAAACAATGCACTTTTTATGAGACTAATATTCACTTTCCTGTGTAGTCCCTGAACTCAGTCCATTGTCTCGAGTCTATCTCTAGATGTTGTGACACGGTTTCCTTTGCTGAGGCAATTCAGCCCTTTTAAACTTGAGCGAGTGGCGAGCTGCGTCCACAGGCGTGCAGCCTGTCGCTAGAACCTGAAGTGCAGCACGTATGGAGGAAACTGCTCCAGTTGGAGAAATCGGATCCATCTATGGGGAATATCCCAAAATAAACCCCTCTGTTCTCCCATATCAGGCCTTGTATAAATAAGATAGCACTGCAGGCACACTGCACCATGGGAATTAGCCAATCCAGTCCTGTAAACATCAGCCAATGACTTCTGGCAGGCTGGCCGGCTCTCAGGAGGGGAGGTTCTGCACTGGAATTCATAAATAAATCACTTTTCTGGGAGGATTATGTGTCCACAGTCCCCGTCCTCCCCACCCCCCCCCACCCCCAAAATAAACAGGGCCAAGCAGAAATAGCGGAGTTTAAGCACCACTACAGGAAATTATCTAGGCTTGTTTCTATAATTTGTGGACATTATTTTCATAGCATTTGCATTTTAGTAAAAACCCAAAACTTTTTTCAGACCATGTTACACAATCCCCTCCACTCCACTCCTCTCTTTGATGTGTGACTGTAACATAAACATTAAATAAAGGAGCCTCTGTAACATCTTGATGAATTATGTTTTGTTAAGAGCCACACTCACTTTCTCCAATTCTTCAAATAGTTTCAAACACAAAACTGAGGTCAAGTAGCATTTAGCTGTATTGCCTCTTTTCCTTATCCAGCAGTTGTTTTCGGGGAATGTTTACACCACTGACAGGCTCCCAGAGGAAGTAATGCGGTGCTATTTAAACCTACTTAGCCTGGTCCTGCCCTGGCCTTTGCATAATCACCTCCCTAGAAAAACACAAGGGCCAAGTGACAGACACTGACGGGGTGAGAAGGATGACAGAATGGTGTGATGGAAATATTTAGAATTCAGCTGTAATTTCACCCTTTTTGATAATATACAGGATGTGTATAGAGAATAAGAATCAACAACCTCTCTGGGTATGAGGTAGATACTGATTTGGTGAAAAGACGTGGGCGTAGGTTGAAACTGGGCCACCTTTCGTTGAAAGTTTTTTTTTCTACATATTACTAATGTTTCCACAGTCTTTCCAATAACTATATTTCAACCAGTCCAGCATCCCTTGGAATTACATCTGTATCGTATGATTTCCTACCACACGATTTATGTCCGATACCAATGTTTAGTGCCAATGCGGAGATTAGCCTGTCCTATATGTAGCATGCAGGAGACGGGAATAGACATATGTGCCTTTTTATTAACCATAACCATAATATTTCCCCACCATAACAGAGTGTTTTAGTTGCCTAAACCATAGTTTATTTGTCATAACCACAATCTTACCTAACCGTACCACAGTTGCCTCACACAAATATGGTAGTAGGTGCCAATTCTAAAAATATTGGTATTGGAATCCCAGATTGAACACAATCATCAAATATCAACTTTTTTTCACTGGCAATAAAGTTAATTTATGACCTGCTTCACATTTGAATATAATCACTAAAATGCTCAACCAGTTATTTATAACCAAGACGTCAAAAAACAGACATTTCAACAAAAATTAGCCCGGTTTTAACTTTGCCACCAAGTCTTCTTCTGATCTGTGAATCACCAAATTACGCTTATTGGGCAGGTGAGCATGGTAAAACCAATGGTTTGTTTGGTTTCAAGTACTGGGTTGTTTTAGTGGTCGGAATATTGTCTTATAGATAATATAGGAAACACAAGATATCATTACAGCCGCCATTGCCATGACATCTTGCATAACAACAAGCTCTCTGACCCAAATAACTTGGATTTTAATGAGGACACATGGACATCACGGAAATTATCTTGAAGCATATAAAATAAAAGTTCTTAAGTAAATGACAGGCAACAGTGGGGGAATTTTCCGAATGGAGGAGGTCGTTGTTTGTGTTCTTTCATGCTACTAACTTATTCTTATGTGGGCAATGAATGGGTTAAACAGCTGAGCGGATAGACGCTTCATGCCCTCAAATGTACACAGAGACATCAAAGAGTGGAGCGCTCCTCGCCTCCTCTGCATGTTCCATACAGTCTGCAGCGACAACTTTTACTCATACAGTACGAGGCACAGAAAAGCCTGGTGGGCGGGCAAATGGCAGCAAAAAGAGACACAAAAAAGCAAACCCTGAACATCCTGTTCGATGGTGTCTGCACACAGGTGCTTCAACTCCACAACACACCCAAAACACGACCTGACACATGTGTTTTATGAGACAGTAATGAGTCAGGAAATGAAATACATCTTAACATCAAGTTCAAATTTTAGGTTATTTTAGCTCTGATAAAGAATGACCACAGGTTTTGTGGTCCCATGATAAGTGGGTCTGGGGAAAGTAAGGGGGCTTCCTCTTTCCACATCAATAAGATAACACAGGAAGTGACATAACTTCCTTCAGCACTCCATGCAGCAGTGGCACGAGGCTGATTGCGTGCGCTGCTTGTTATGTTCACAGAAACTGCACACAAACGCTTGGCTGACGTGAACCAGTTCAAATCTGCAAGTGATCTCTAATCCTCATTTTTATCAGCCATTTATCATCATCTATCCTAATGTTCTTTCCTGATGTTTGGCTGGTGATTTCTTTGTGCTGGTGTTAATTCTTGGCCCTTGTAGTGAAATTTGTCCGCTGAACTGAGTAAGAATATAAACCAGATTGTGTGAAAGCAGTCATGTCAAAGCTTTTAGTCATAACCCGCTGATTCCTGATAAGAAAACGCCCTGCAGTCACCTCTGTTAACCTTAACTATGGGACTAACCCATTTTGGAAAAATTTAGCTTCTTGAGTTGAGAAAGTTAGTTAATATTTCTACAGTTTAACACAAGGACAAGCACAGAGTGAATCCTAACATTAATAGTAACTTGATAATGTGCTTCATCATTATTCATTTTGATAGCACTGCTGTGATGTTTCACAGTGACTTTTATTATGATCATGCCAGAACATAAATTCATATGAATATAGCCTGAGGAGATTTACAACAGTGACTCAGGGAGGCAAACAACAGACATATAAAGCGATCTCTTTAGAGTCAGATGTCGAGAAGCACATCAGGTAGACAAGTGTGACCGTGGCCAGAGAGTACACATTGTGCAACATTGTTTGTAAACTGAACCCTGAACTAGCGTCTGCTGGGTTCACAGCGTGAGTCACAGCCTGTGGTCGGTGTCGCCAGGATTTAGCAGCTCAGTAAACAAGGCTACAGATTGCCAAACTGGAGAAAGTGCCCTGGAAAGTACCCAAGAAGCTGCGCTGTACAGAAAATCATCTTCAGCCTCAATCAATTGATAAGTGGGGACACTCTCAGCTAGGACTTAATCTCTATATACCGAGGAAGAAACTAGAGATCAAAAGTCAAGACAAAAGCTCTCGCGCAGGCAAAGGGTGTTTTTGACTTGATGTGTCAGAGAGAGAACGTGAAAGTGAAGCAGAAAGTGAGAGGCATTTATAGATTCCGAAAATACAGCCCTATTTTCACTAAAAAGATCCATTTTGTGAATCTGTCTTACATCACTATGCAACAAAACGACCATTAATTCAGCATGACCCTTCACCATCTGAGGGGGTTTTTTAGAAACCATCCAGCCCAGACATGGTCTCACCTTTTGTTCTGTGGGCGATGGAGTAATGACTCATAGTAGACACGGCACTTTCCCAAAATCAGGGTTGGCAAGGGTCAGCGTGCCCCTCTGGTTCTGATAATGGACCAGTCGGGCCACATGAAGACAGAGTCGACACACTGTCAAAGTCAAAAGTCCAGAATTTGAACCCGTTACACTTTGGACTTGGCTGGAACTCAGAGAGGCTACAGGCCACTCGCTGCCGTTCTGATAAACAACTCCTGAGCACAGAAATAGGCCAACTGAGAGTGAGCTGAGCTGAATGCAATACAGCTTATACAGAAAAAGTTCCATTAGTATGAAATGGTGTAGTACATATCGGCAAAATAAATGCTCCGTTTGTTCAACTGAAGTATGTTTAACTGGAAACTTGTAGGCCTGACAGACGAAGCTAGTGTTGTTTCCTCACTGAGCATATTTCAACAACGTAGTGCATTCAAAAAATTAAGTTACTCCACAATGTCATATGGGATACTACATTTGCTTGACTTTGAGGGTATGTTTGATGGATATTATTGTCCCACAAAGCAATGCACAAAGTAAACAGAGATGCTCACAGCTCCAGAAAATCAACAAATTGTAAATAGTAGCAAAACAGCTCCAGTAACATATGAGAGATCAAAATATAAAGTATCTTTGGAAAATCATTTTGTTTTTCTATTTGCAAAGTTTAATTTGAGTTGGCATCTCATGTTCAAAGTTTAATTCATGTTTGTTAGTGCCAACTGTCCCATAAGGCTTTACATTAGCTCCAGGAATAAGGTACGGTGATATAAATGATCATTCAGTGAAACTGCCCCTGCATTCAACCTGTAAAAGGTTGTGATGTCACAGTTCTAACCTCGGTAACAAAAAAAATATTGAGCAGAGTATGAGAAGGTATATCCGCTTTATTTGTTTATCTTGGAGAGGGTCCGTATGTCAAACTTTGGTTATAAAAGACCTTCAGTTTTTGAGCTTACATGTTGCATAATCCTTGATTCATTTTTGTTTATTAGATTTGCCACACAGCAAACCCATGGCCAGGTATTCCAGCAACGAGTAAGTGGAAACATTGAACAGAAAGTAGGAGGTCTGGGGTAGCTGCTTACTTTTATCCAAAGCAGGTTAATCCAGACTCGGTTGGCACACATCTTGTATCACTTCCTGTATATTTGATTTCTGTTATACTAACTACAGAAATAGTATGCTGAATTAAAATGTTCTGCATACAGTTGGTATTTATTATGGAACTGGGGCACAGCGCTCATTTTTGTTCAGTTTTCTTGCCAAGAACATGCCGTGAAGACTCACCGAAGGTGGTCTACCGGGGAGAGAAATAACATTTTCACCTGAATACTTGAAGTAAAAGTGACCACAGTGCACCTCATTACCATGGGATTTTTTTATTGCTCATCATTTCACCCGCATCTTTTAGATTGTGGGCATTAAAAACTTTTAAGGGCATTTTTGCCCCGAGCTCATGTTGATTTTGGAGCCTATTTTGTATGCACAACCACACATTACATCAAGGCCCGAGCACAGGAAGTGGGCAGAAAGGGGAGTTCTGTTAGAGACAAAACAGACACCAAGATTTCTAATGTTTTCTGCCTGGGTGCATCCTCTATCGTGCTTCAGCAACAACTCTTTCCACCAATATGAAGGGCAGATATTTTTAAAAACAAAAACAGGTGAGGAGGCCTCTGCACTGAAGAAAGCCAGTTACTCCAAGAAAGCTGTAACTTACTTTCCAACTTGTGCCTTATGCAACTGACAAGGTAATTTATTTTAACTCACATAGGAAAGAAAGAGATCTGTGTAGTGGCTGCAAAGTTCATTAGCCAGTGACACTGTTTCTTGGAAGTCTCAAGGGTACTTTCTGTGTCAGAGGCGTGAGGGGTTGACGTGAAAGTCAGTACTCCAACTTCGAGGAGGTCACCTCTTTAGTAGCCATGAATCACCCAAAAATCAACAAGCCAACCCGTTCCCACTAGAGCCTTTTTCCACCAAACTACCGAGGGTCATATAAAGTACGTGGCACTGTCAATGTATGCTGCATAAGGGAGTGCAGGCTAAGAGATAGGTCATAAAAATATCTCACCGCAGTATATGAACCTTTACACCGACTTTTTATAAATTTTATACCTTACTGACTTCAGGAAACGTCTATGCAGTATTTCACCTCAGATTTACTTTTTTATCGTACTCATACTGTTCAGAAGGCGTTTTATGACTAAAACTATCATGTTATCATGAGAATTTCATCTCTTTTCATGATTCATCAAACAAGGTGCGACAAGTTTGTGAATTTGACCTACAATTGGTGTTGACACATTCCAGGACTGAGAGTGAACACACTTGTCACGAGACAAAACATAGCAGAACCTTGCATGTAGTGGAAGGAAGATGTACCGTACGACATCAGACTAAACATAAACACGCCGGGAGTTTACATTCAGAGCTGAGGGACTGTAACAGCACTGGCATGGTTGGCAGCGGCATTAACACAGCCGCAGATGTGCAAAGTACAACCACCGCACTGTAAGTTGATAGTCAGTAAAAAGACGCAGCTGTTCCTCATTTGCGATAATACCCTGAAAATCAGAAAATTACAAGTCCTAATATTATTTCATTACTTTTCTTTACGTCTTTGCTCTTTATATCCCTGTTCCATATATACACAAGGGATTTAATAGACAGTACATAGAGTGTCTAAAAATCTTCTGCTTTGTCATTCTTTACTGCATAGGTGCGGGCCAAGTCCCAGGAGCAGCAGGAAAGCAGGAAGCTCCACCCTGGCCCCCCTACATCCTCCTTTAACCTGGCTCAGACTGCAGCCTGGCCGAGTCAAGGCCACAGCCTGATCCACTCCTCTCCTTTTGACTATTATCATGCATGCACAAAGGTACCTTTGCACAAACACACTGACTTTTTACACAGGAGCCTTTACAGACACTTTTCTTTTACAGAACTTTGAAGTCCGTGATACATGGGATGAAAATAAATTAACATCACGAAAACCTGATCTCTAGCAATGTCTTCTTATTCCCTGCCGTTCCCCCTCCTTTCTCTCCTTCTAACTTCTTCCAAAAACCCTGTACTCCCACTCCTTCCCTCCCCTCCCTATCCCTCGTCCTCCCCCCTGTCTTCCATCCTCCTATACTCCCCCCCCCCCTCCGCCCCAACACCCCCTCATCTTGTGGGCCCTCTCACTGACAGCTGGCTCTGATTATGGCTGTGAAAAATGGGGCAGTCACGCCAGCAATCCCCCCCTCCCCAGCATTCCTACAGCATGACTCCGCACTTTCTCTCTACTGGTGCTAGGCCTGTGTCTGCCTCCCTCCTTCTCCATCCCCCTGCTTCTCTCTGTCTTTCTTCAGCTGTCTCTCTTTCTTTCTTTCTCTTTTGTTGTTTTGCTGTTTAGCTGATGTACAAGATACAAGTAGAGAAGGAGGTGAAGTTTATGCAAGCAGCTGATTGTTTTAGGGTGTTTGTGTCCAGCGGTACTAGACATTTGAAACGGAGCTCAAGCAAGGGGTGTATGGGAAGAAAAAACCTGAATGGGAGATTATGTTTTAGTTAGTCATATGACAGAGACAGATGGATTAGATATTGAGGTAGCAGTCCACGGCTTCTTCACATATGGAGCGCAATTTAACAGCACAGCAAGCCCGCACAAGAGCAAACACACTCCATCACTGCCTCGTGCTATGACATTTATGGTGCATTACATGACTATGTAATGATTACAGCATGTTCGAGAGCACATTGTTTTGGCAGATTTTTCCATACATACTTATTTATTTGTCTAATCTGAGAAAGAGAAAAACCGCTTTGTTGGCATAAGCATAAACAGTGCATGCTGGTTGGGTTTTGTTACATGATTTGGCTCCGTCTGAGCAAAATCAGACCATAAAAGTTGCCGTTCTAGCACATCTATCCACACCTGTGCTAGTTTGCCAAACTTTCCACCTTGGTTGTGTCCAGCCTCTCCTGCCTGATACACTGGAAAATAGGAGACTTGCCCAGAATTCATAAAAAGAATCTCACAGCCATAAAACTTAAAATAGTTGGCTGGGAATTTATTTTCTTCATCAAGAAAAATGATCAGGGGATTAATACACAGGATTTCACATTCTGAACAATGAACCCAAATGCTACAGTTGAATAACAGAGTACACAATATCAACTAATGAAACATTTTACTACGCCCACAATACCTTTGCCAGCAGGATATGGAGATGTGGCTACATGACAGATTTCTCTGTGGTTGTGCAAGATACTTCATGACTAAAATTGTTATGTCTTTTAGTGAGGTGTTTATTTGTTCAAACATGTGATATAAAGGCAGAAATTAAATTCAGATGAAATTTTAGATTAAGTTCTATTTGTACTGTAATTGTAAGATTAAATATGAGCTTCTTAATTTTAGCCAAGCATTAGATTAAAGCTAGGTGTTGCTCAAAGATGATAATGTTTCCAAAAAGACTGAATGAACAAAATGCAGGAGTCTGGAAACTGGTTATGTTTAGGAAACAAAAGATTTTTGGTTAAGATCAGTGAAAGATTAAATGTTAATTAACATGTTATGCTTCAAGTCACTGAAGACCTTTTTCTGTATTAAACCAAGACCATGATCTTTCCTTAAGCTTAACCAAGTGCCTAAACATAACCATTAAAGTTAATAATTCTATGGCTTCTGCTAGCGGATATTATCCTGCCAGATATAATATTTTGGTGAGAAAAAAAAACAAACTAGGTAGGTCGTCTCTGAACATTTCACTCATACGTTCAGTATCAACATTTTTGCAACTTGCCAAATACATTAATTAACCGCATGTTCTCATTATGTTGAAAGAACATGAAATCCAGCCGGAATTACATCTCTAGCAAAACGTGTTTGCTGTTGCAGTTTAGTCGTACATGAATGTAATTTCTAGAAGATTGGTGAGCTAGCAGTAATTTTTCTATACCCTCTACTGTATGGCTTGCATTTGAAATACCTTGATCAAGTTTCACTGACTAATAAGTAGTGGAGGGTTTATTTGCTAACAAGACTACAGCCATGCTAGTGGCTCTATGAGGCTGTTCTTCAGGCTGTATTCAGCTAAATGCTAACCTCTGTATGCTAACATGCAATTGCAATGCTAACATGCATGTTTAACAGGTGTAACCTCCACCGTCTTAGTTTAGTGTATTAGCATGCTAATATTTTCTGATTAGCACTAAACACAAAGTACAGCTGAGACTAATGGGAATGGCAGCAAGTATTTTATCATAACCAAAGTATTAGACAAATTAAACAATTATTTCAATAGTTGTCCAGACATTTCACTCATAATCAATGTCAACCTCAGGATGGCGCTAGATGAAAAGTCAGGTGATCACCAAAATCATTAGGATTCATCATCTGAGAACATAAAAGAACAAAAAAGATCAAATAATTGTAATGTCCTTGAGCTAGCAGTAATTTTCCTACACCCTCCACTGTATCTCCTGCATCTGAAATACCATGATAATCTCTGTTTCGCTGTCTAATAGGGAGTGGAGAGGGCTGTTACAGCATGATCTGAGTGCTCCAGAGGCCAGCAGATGCCTTGTGTCAGGTTGCATAAACAAGATGGAACACTTTCATCCATCATGTTGCTGAACTGGGAGCTTTAGGCCCTCTTATCCGGCTCAAGGCATCTTGTTGAAGCAAAGACATTTTCAGGGCGCCGACCTTGATATTACCTCGACAGGGATAAATCATGACTGAATACTGAGCTCTACAAATACCCACTCTATGCCTCTCTCTCTCTCTCTGACCTCAGGAACAGGTTTCAACATCATTATTTCACAACTCGTCATCCTCTAATTGTGTCAAAGTATTCAACCCATACTTATACTGAAAATTCTTACAATAGCGCAGAGTTTTTAACTCACATGACAGCAATGTGATTGAAGCTGTTGATTCATGGGCTTGTCAAATAGAACAGACTCATATCCTGTGTGTGGGGACCGTCAGACAAAAACATAACAGCCTCTGGCTCGAAGCGATTAAGGCACTTATTCAACATCAGACAGAAGACGTAATCATAAAAAGTCAAGTTTTTTTAGTTTCACCCCCGGGAGTTATATTAGTCTGATCTCACAGTTCCTAATGTAAGCCCCCAATGTGCAAAATTTACGTCAATACTGATGTCATTGTTAAATATGAGAGTTTGTAGGTTTCAGCATGTTTATGGGGAGATCGTGACAGTTTTCGGTGGTATTTCATTTGTGCATCTATCTCATGTGGTGAGTCATGCAGTGAAAAAGTTACCCACAGTGGAAGCTCCATTACTGTACTCAAAGTCGCACCTACACATCAGCGCCTCTTCTGCACAGCTGCACACTTGTCTGCATCCTTTACCTGTAAACTCTGTTCCATGCTGCCTCTCCTTTGTCTACATAGTCTACCTAGTAGACTTTACAGACTACATCACTGCTTGATTGTTTATAATTTTAGCCAATGTGGACGATCAAAGCAGGTCAAGGTGAACTCCCAAGGTACCTGGAAACAGCTGTGCAGGCCAAGTCCGAGTCAAGTAAATGATTGAGGTCGCCATATTAAACATATTAATAGGTTTCCCCCATAGGGATGTTGCTCATGTGGAACTAATTTTACCCTCCTCTTCATAATATCTTTGATTTTACTGGATTGCGCCGACTGCGTGTTGGTGTTGTCAGAAGATCTGAATGAATCTCTTACCAAGAAATTGACCGGATCCTTCTCAAAGCGTACGTGTGAACACAAGCCAGCATAAAAACAAACACTCAAAATGACTTTTTTTAAAAAAAGTTTTAATAGCAGCAGCTTAAAACAGCATAATTTGAATCAAAGCTCTTTTTGTGACTCACTTATTACAAACCCATGGCTGCAAAGTCTGAAGTGATTTTTATTGACCTTGGATCAAACTACTGTAGCTGGTGCAACACGGTTCTTAGTCAAACAGTAAAAAGACTGTCGTTTGATGCTTGTATACGCCTGGTAAAGTACTTATTTTGATAACGCAAGTTAAAAATGAAGATTGGAGTTTTAGGGTGTAGTGGGTTCATGTACAGTTCCCACAAACAGCATTTGGACTGTTCTGTCCTCTGAAAGTTGAGTTGGAGGGCTTTAACGGAGTAAACACTGTTAACAGACAGTTGGAAGGTTTCAATGAGAAGAAAGGGGGTTTGTTTGGGTGTACTTTGGCAGCGGTTTTGGCGTAGTGGCACTGGTAATGGTATGAAGGTGGGGGCTGGAGGCATGGGATTTTTGGTAAATGTGCCATTATTTACGAGTAGGGTGGGCTGAGGGGGACAATAAACTTTCATTTCTGGGAAAGCCATTCGATTTTATTGGACTTTGTAGAACCTATAAGAGTACAAGGCAAGAAAAAAAGGGCAAACCAGAGAGTATTTAACAAGCACAAAAAGTGTTTCCATATTCAGCTGTCACACAACACAGCAATAATGCGAGTACTCCCCTGGGTCGACAGAGTCACATGGGCTGCCATTTGGTCCTTATGTGACACTAATAGTGCTTACTGGAAACATACACTAGCAGTGCTGTATATGTTTCTGAGGGCATGCTAATAACATTAACCACTCGCAAAAGCTAAAAACCGAACTCAATGCATAATTCATGCCAGTCCAGTTAAAGCTTCGTAACGCAAACAGGAAAAACTTGCTGACACACATGTTGCTGGTCAAATTACAATAAACATGCTGCTTTGACAAGTCACTTACACTCATATTCAGCTTTCAGAACTCCTTGTTCTTTGATCAAGAGAAAAGCTACGCCAATGGGGTGAAGTAATCCCACTTGTTCCCAAAAAGTGGCTTTTGTTAGAACAATTCTTCTAGAAATGAGTGTCAGTACCTTGAAATGAGACATAATCCTGCAGTAGCGAGAACAAAATGACATTTGGTTTTCATAACACTTGAAACAAGTAGCTTTGTGTTAGAAACAAGTAGACCAAGCAAATTTTAGGGCTCAAAAGTGGACTAATTGTCTTGTTATTTAACAGTGCACATGTGTCTGGACCCGTAGGTACTTCCACATTTTGGCACACCAGGCCATTGGACCCCTGTGTAGTATATGGCTGTGGGACAATCTCCATTGTCCTGTTGGATACAAGTGGCTGGAGCCCAGGAACTGCTCTGGACTGGATGTTACGCCCTGGCAGCAGAAAATTATAACATTGGCCAGGAAAGTCAACCAAATGGGCTGATTCTTCTCATTCAGTCCAAAGGACTCCACACAGCTGCACTTTCTTTCACTGCCAGGGAAGAAGACAGTCTGAAAGAGGGAGAGGAGAAAGAGAGGCAAAGTGGGGGACAGTTGGGGGCAGTTGGGCTGGACCAGACTCAAAGACCCAGAGGGTTATTTTCTTTAAAAGAAAAGGAGAAGAAGAAAAAAGAAGCAGCTTAGGCTCATCTTGGACATCAAACTCTATTTTGGGCTGTAAGCAATCATACAAAATCCCTCAGAGTTTTTTTCTTTGAGTGATTGAGAACGCTTTTGTAAAATTACAATCAAAGAGGTAAGATGGTGATGTATTCCGGCCCCTTTGTGAACATAAAATGCTGTTTGAGCCTTTGTCTATATTCCTCCAAGGAAATCTTTCTTCCATAGGCTCCTTGATCTTTATCCACATAGCTTGAGTTTTGCTCATTTCCTAGTCATTTTCCATTAGAAGACGGATATACTTCACAAGCTCATGTGACTCTCTGGGAGTCACGGCAGGTCACGGAGAAGAAAAAAGCAGACATTATGAGGACTTTTCATCTCAGGAGGACCGTCAAAGGTGCAGTTTAACAGATGAATAATCTACTGAAGCTCAGACACCTGTAACTCTACAGATAACAAACTTTTTAGCAGCAGAGAGTTACACCCACATACAGCTTTTTTTTTTTTGAAGTACACTTCCCATTGTCTCCTCATAAACAGCAAGCTACAGCGGCCCCGAGGGCTCGCAAAACACATGAGAACTGATGAAACGCAGACAAAAGACAAAAACGTTGATTGATTGACTGGCTAATTGAATTAGATGGAAGTCGGTTTGCAGTGTGGGCACAAAATTGAACATACACAGTAAAAACAGACAAATATATAATCCACTCATTGCAGACACCCAGTGCCAGTGACAACCTATACAATGGCATACCATACAGGCAGGAGGAAAAAAATAAACAGTACACAACAGCACCAACCTGCAGTACTTAAATACGTGAATTTAATATAAGAAACTGATGTTAGCATAAATGCAAAATATATGCGGCATAAGAAAACATGCAGCCAAATATAGAAAATACAAGCAAGTAAAGCAGTGCAGGTGCAGGTTGCACAGAACAAAACAGAACTAAGTTACAAAACAAAAAAAGTTTCTAGGCTGTTTGTGGGTTGTGGCTGTTTTTGGCTCATAGAGTAAGTTCACTGACTCAGACGGATACAGGTTATGTTAACATGTATCTCACTTAAACTTGTTAATTGTGTGTATTTTGTCAGTTTATTTGACTTCATGTTTGAGAGGACGTATCATGCACATTGCCAGGTTTATATTTATATTATGTAGCTCTACTGGAATATCTCTGCATGATTCACAATTCAAGTATCTCATTATTTAACTTATACTGGCTCTGCATACAGCCCCTCAGTTCAGCCTCTGTCTGAAACAGGCCGATTTAGCTTCTGTCTCTTTAAGGCCCGCTTCCCGATGAGCCCACTTTGTTCTGATTGGCTTAAAGTTGCCTGAGGCTATGTAAACAAACAGTAGTAGTCAGATTTCACTTCTTTTTCTTGTTCTTTACTCAAAATATACACTTCTCCAATACATCCATACATTATTGACAATGCCAACAACCCATTGAATAACCTTAAGGCTACAGAACAGACGATTTGTGGACATGCATAAACAATCTGACATCAGTGTGATGGGCAAGTAGAGGTTACTTTGCAAACAAAGTGTGGCTTTTGACTTTCAGACAGCATTTTTACATGCGTTCACCACAAGTTTTGGACGTTTAATTATATTTAACATAGACATCCAACATTATAAGAGTATATAAATGACAGAAAAACACAAAAAGCATGATATGTCCCCTTTAAGTTAGCAAGACTTGGTATATAGCAAATATCTGCAATAATACATGAATCATGCAATGAGAATGTTAAAACTGAAATAAACTTCAAAACTTTGACATAAATAATCATTTGTGTCTCTCAATTTGCCTGTGTTTTATTCCTTTGCAACGTTTTTGTTGTCAAATTGGTGAAAATGTTCTCTTCATTTGCTTGTGTTTTATGTAATTGCCTCTGTTTTCTTAAGTTGCTCTCTGGGCCACCGTAATAAGCACAACCAGAGGATTATCTACATGGAGAGCAATGATGGAAAAAAGTCTTGCAGTGGTGTGTTCATCAAGTACCCTGGGGAGCTGTAATTTGCAGTACTCCACCGGCAATAAAGACCCAAATAGGCCCCAAAAAGGTTTAAATTAGAGCTGCAATTTTTCACAATAAATCATTACGCCTACAACAAGAGGGAATTTGACATCACCATATGGCCCAGGTCGACTGAGGACGCCTCACAAACAACAGCTTGACATCATCTAATCAAAAACACGCTACCATCAATTCACACATCATCAAAAGCTAATTTCCAAAATGTCATTTACGATGGACGAGCTGTTGTCAAACACAAAATGCGACCATGCCAGAAGTGCGTCCTCGTCAAAAGCATCTGGAGGAGTATCAATAACTGTAGAGAAGTCGTGTCCAATTCAATAAATCTGCAGGGATGAAGTGTGAGAAAAGTGGGAAGGGTCATCACACGGGCGGTTGGCTTTGTGTATTGTCCAGAGCTGGACACATGGACTGTGTAATTCTAGTCCAGGACTGACCACACAGGGCTGGTTGTGAGGTCTGGGAGAGCTAGAGAATGGAGACAGATGGGACAGGGCAGGATTTTTTTTGGTGAGAGAATGCTTTCCACTGTTCCTATGCTATACAAAGCCCATTGATTTTTGCCTGTGTTGAGTGAGGAGCTGAGGAATATCTCATTTCAGCGTCCGCCGCATGGTCATGACACCTGGACCAGGGTCAGGTCTGTCCGGTCCCCAGCGGAGGCACGCTGAGCCCGAGGGGAACTGGACACAACCAGATTCCTCTCTGCGTCACTAACCCTTTCTTCCCTAAGTGTGTCTGCACATATCATCTGCCGTCAAGTGTGCGGCACCGTGTATCATATAGCTGTGGTGATCATCTCATTTCTATAGCTTGATGACTTTGACCTGTGCTTCTTCCTTCGCAACCCCTAATGTGTGAGTGGAAAACCAAAACTCTCTCTTCCCATGAGTCCTCTGGACAGTCAGAAAGATTGCTCCTCAGGAAACACGGGTCAGGAAGTTAGAGGAGGAAGCTGGCCTTTCGTTCTAAATACAACTCTCCTCAAGAGACCGGCGTGTCAGCAGAGAATTGGACTGTAAATCTCCTTTAAATGCTGACCCCTCACTCGCTTGTTTTGTAGCTATTTTTGTGAGCCCACATTTAACCAAAACATCATTATTCCTCTTCTATTCCTCTGCAAATTGACACTGACAAGGCCAAAGACATTCATTTCCAAGATGGTGTTTGTTTTGAACTCTGGTCATGATTGTAATGCTGTGATGTGTTGAGGCTATCCAAATGAGCCAAGGCTCGCATTGATGCTGCATCCCACCCAGTATGAAATGGAGGGCAGTGGAAGTGAGTGGATGAGCATGTTGGAGCGATTCATGGGAACAACATCAGCAAGAGCAGTTGGCGGTTCACCACTAACAATGCTGTGGCTACTCTTATGGACAATTAATCGCTGCTAGTTCTTATTTTCCTCCCTCTTTCTCTCTCCCTGACTCTCTTCCTCTGAGGCGAGGTTCACCCTGCAGCAAAAACATGGCAAGATGACCACAGTCCTCCCTTATGAATTTGGCAAACACACCGAGAAACATGAAAGGAGGCGATCATGGTGTCCTGGCTGTCAGAGCCTATACAGACAAGAACTGGATCACACAAATTGGGATGTGGGGAAGAAAATGTATACAGAAAGTAAACCCATGCATGCAGTGTCACAGCGAATCCAGGCCGAAATATGACAACATATTCAAGAAATCAAACTCTTTTTGAGCTCGAATTTCTATCTTCTAGCCTGCTGATTGCTCAACAATCAGCAGGGCCCTGTCCTGTCAGTATTTCGAAAGATGCACTCTGCCGGGATTCACATGCTGGGAATCAGCAGACCCTTGTCCTGTCAGTATTTCGAAAGATGTGGTCTGCCAAGATTCACATGCTAAGAAGAAAATAAGAAGTTATAGAAATGTGTAATAATTTATGACTTCTTTTTTTTAAAAAAAAAAAGTTGAATCACAGTTTTCTGGAATATATCATGCTTCCATGTAATTGACGTGAATAATTGCTTTGCCGCAAAACACGCAAAAGGAATTTCAAGAGAAGAGGTGATGTTCCGCTCACACTTACTTGTAATGACACCCCTCAATGCTGAGAATTGAAAATGCAAGTGGTTGTCTGTGTGTGGGAAACTTCTTTCTCCCAAAATATATACTTTAACATATTTATTTACATATTTTACATATCAGAGATCTCTGGAAATGAAAAACAGCTGATTGATTAGTAATAACCAACAACCATATTAATCACTAGAATATATATTATGTTCCACAAGGCGGTAACATTACAACTTATTTCTCCTTTAATGACGTAGTTTAATGAGTCTGTGGTTGCCCTAAGTGGGATGTGGTACAGCACAGTTAGAGATTACTGCGCTACTGGTGTGTGAGCATTTGTGTTTGGAGCTGATAAGACCCTTTGCTTCATGCAAGGCCAGTAAGTTAGTATGTCAGGGGAAAGGCTCATTACACAATACACAGGCTTGTGCTGAGTCCTAATTCACCTCAAGGCCACACACTGAAAGAGCTGTGTTCGACTGTGCTGACCTCCTTGTCTAATGTTAGAAATTCTCACACACTCTTACAGTCTAAATTTATGCTTTAGGCAAACACTGAGACACTTGAAACACAGTGAAACTGTAAAGGAAAGGGAGTAAATAGGAAATGCTGAAACAAAAGAACATAGAAAAGGAAGAAACCTGCCCTCTGTTGGCAGTAAGGAGGAACTATAGTAAACTGTTGCTGCTACAGTCACCACAGACATGATTTCTTTCAACTCCTGTTCAGATAGATAAAAAATGTAACATCCTGTCATCCCACTTAAGCATTATCAGTGACCTCGAGCCTCACCACCCCCGCCCCCCCATCCTCCCTTCTTAGGAGGGGTCATCAAAGATGACAGCGCAGGAGGCAGAAATCAAACCATCCAGCACAGGCTGTGAGGAGTGACTGACTGCAGCCTCTACTGAGACTGATAAGGCCTTACGCGGCAAAGGAGGACAGCCTTGACCTCTAGAAGCACAAATCCTCAGAAATCAGCGCTTCCATAGGGAAAACTCGACTCCGTCAAGAGTGAGTGGAAAATACTGCCTGAGGAGTTGAGATCTGTTAAAGTCCCTTCACTACAGAAGTCAATGGGCTGATTAGACAGAAAAATATTCCACCAGCACACTTTTACACGTTGTGATGGGAAGGTGGTGATACATATGTATTTTTCTTACAATAAATCTTCAGTCTAATCTCACCCATGGGTAAAAAACTGTGTATCCCATTATGTAAGTAGTCCAACTAACACCATCAAATCCCATGAAGCAACCTAGACTTTTTGGAAAGAAAAACAAGTTCTTGTTTTGTTTACTAAATGGAGAAACAGCTTCACATTTGCTAAATATAGCTTAAATATGACAAAAGTAAGAAAAATTGAGGAAGTAAGAATACTGAATAGCCTCTTTAGGTTAATTTTACATTGCAATAGGGCTTCAACTAACAATCTTTTTCACTAATTTATATTATTTTTTATTATTAATTGATCTGTTATTCATTTGATCTATAAAATGTCAAAAAAAATGTGAAAAATGCCCATCACAAGTTCTGAAATAATATTTTTAAAAAGTATTTGATTGAATATTTTTTTCCTTTTATTATATAAAACACAGAAAAGCAGTAAATCCTCATGTCTGAGAAGCTCAAACTGGAGAAAATTTACTATTTTTGCTTGACTAAACAATTGTAATGGTTAATCAATAATCAAAATTGTTGCCTAATTTCCTGTCAAAGTGATTAATGGTGTCAGCTCAACAGTGACACACATATTAATTTTGGCACTAAAAGGATAGTGGGATTTGCATAGAGGCGACAGATGTATAAATGCATTTAACGTCACTAACAAGCAAAAGGAAATGTGAAAAAGTGTGTGTGAACATTTCTGCAAGAGTGCGTCAAAGTTGCGTCTGTAGTCGTTCTTTCTGCATCTTTAAAACAGGAACACATCTGACATTATCCCCTGAGAGGAGAGAGCAGTCTGGGTTTTTTTGTGTGTTTTTTTTTTTCATTTTTGGCAGGAAACAGGTGCCTCCTCCTAAACCTGGAAGACAAACTGAGTAGCAAAATATCAAGCAAGCACGATACATCTGAGAGTATTAAAGTAAACAACCACAGTGTATGAGGCCTCCGAAGGCCGAGGTCCGGTGAAGAAGACATTTCCATCGAAGTCAGTGGCTTGTTGTTGTGTGTTTGAGCCCCGCTGACCTTGAAGAGTTCACAACTAAATCTGTGCTAAGTTATCCACAGCGAAATTCCCTGCTCCGACATCACAGCCCCTGTGCATTATTAGTCATTAGTACAGTACTTAAATAAACCTTGGCTCTGATTCAGCTTATTGTGTGACAAATTAAGAGTCCTTTAGGTCATACCACACCAACTAGAGGTTTTTGTAATAAGAAAATTAAAAAAAAACAACTGCTGTGATTCCCCTCCGACTTCCCCGCTGCAGTTATTCACTCAGAGGGAGGCAATCGATCGGATCCACTTAATCAATCAGTGACAAGGCCTTTGAACTGCAGACGTGATTTCCAGCAAGTCTGTCATCCCACCCTGTCGTCTGTGAAAGCACTCCAGGGGGAGATTACTCCACACAACCCCAGCTCGTAAAACTCTTTTTTTATGTTAAGACACACACACACACCCTCGTTCTTCGCTGACTGGCTGAGTCCAGAATAACTCTGTGAAGTTATATCTACTTTTATTTGCTTAATGCGCGGTGAAGATAACATTATAGCTCTCAAAAGGTCAGCTCATTAAAATAGATGAAGAAATGAGAAGTCATACTGTATGCAGATTAGTCTTTTCTATCTAACTTTTTTTTTTTTTTTCAACTAAATTCAACATTTCAGTGCAAAAACAACTTCCCCAGCCTCCTCCACGGCTGCTAGCAAAGAGACAAAGCTCTCCACCCCCAAGAAGAGGAAGGGGAAAGGGAATGTTTTGCCTCTCTTTTCCCCACCCCTCTTCCCTCACCTCCCTGGGGCAGTGCTGTGTAGTAATAAACGT